>NC_134271.1:120205999-120505999 GCF_031893055.1 Leptodactylus fuscus | reverse complement strand
TACAAACAATGCAACAACCGTAATAAAACACTGTATATTACATTAACTTATTTGTAGTTGATTGAAAGGAATGACTGCATTTATGAGTGCAGAAGACCTCCAGTAAGATACGAGGAGGAATCAAGACTCTGCTGTTTTCCCAAAAGGTCATTGTTTGCCAGAAAGACAGAAGACCCCAATAGGCTAGGCAAGGTTGGGATAAGGAGAAGCTATTTCCATCTTGACAGCAATTTGATGACTTGGGAATAACCCTTTAATGCCTGTACTCAGGTAGCAGAGACCTGATTTTCATACTGGGGGCCACGATGCATTGTCACCCAAGGATCTAGAGTCAGGCTATCACGCTCATGTGGGATGCATAAGTGGAATCTATAGGGGTGAAGCCAAATAGCCTATCCAGAAGAGACTTTCTCAATAGTGGGTTGTTGAATGGAACAAGTGAAGGACAGGAGACAGTTCCAGACGGGCATTGCTTGAGCCCCAGATGTCAAGACCACCTTAGATCACCCCAGTGTACAGATTCTATTAGTGAATTACCAACGCAGGAGAAGGGGAAGGGGAGACAGAAAGGATTCTGATGAGTGGAGATAATAAGATGTATTATACAATCTCTTATCTTTACTTGTACTATTGATTGATGGAAATTAGTTTAGAATTTGTATTAGACTTTAATTATATAGTCGGAGTATTCTGCACACTTGGAGTGACAACTCCTGAGAGGACTGTAATTGTCATCATATTAGTTGACACCCAGCTTTATAAAAAATGGATATAGCTAGCAAGTAGTGGAATATCATTTTAGCAGCTAGATGAAAGTAGACGGCTCGAAGTCTTATTTGGTTATCATTTTGATGTTCTGATATAACAGTACTATCATGTGGATTTCTGAAACAGGAGCATACATACCATGGAATACTATAAAACCTTATATTTATATACAAGCTTCTGAACCTTGACATTTCCATCTCTGATGCAGTATTTTTGTTGTTCGCACCAAATTTGCTCTTGTGCCAAATATAAATGGTGCTAATAAGGCTGTTGTGCTGCAATAGAGCTGTGCGGAAACAAGAGTAAATGATGAGAGCGCTCCGGTGCCAGGCCCATTAAGCAGTTAATAGCTACTTGCTATCAATCATAGGGGAACCCACATACACTGGAGTGGGCCTGCTCCATCTGACTCACACCAAACACAACAGCTGGCAGTGACAAGCAGATGCAACACATCCCACATGCAACACATCCGGTCTTGTGAATGAAAGGCAGGTAGGAATGGAAGGAATGTACCTAGTGAAAAAAAAAAAAAAAATTCTAATGGTCATTGCTCAATGATCTTTCAAAATGAAGCGATTTTTGGTAACTTTTCCAGGAAATCATAATAATATACGCTATCGATATCATCAGATTTTTCCTATTGAAGCAAAAAGTGACTAATGCAAGTGATATATTAAGATAAGATAACCCTCTGATAGTCCGACAATGGGGAAATTCAGTGTGTTACAGCAGCATGGATAATACAGTAATAATAGAAATTACAAATACAAAGCTCCACGGTAGAGGCATTACAGTGACAGTAGGTATAGATAAAAAGATAAAGGTAAAACATAGTAGGAGGACTAGCACAACTTGAAGATCTTTCAGTTTTCTGTATGAAATGATCTACACTCAGTCCGGTGTTGGTTGTACAGCCTGACCGCAGCAGGGAGGAAGGACCTACTTCTCATACTTAAAGAGGACCTTTCATCAGATTGGGCACAGGCAGTTCTATATACTGCTGGAAAGCTGACAGTGCACTGAATTCAGCGCACTGTCGGCTTTTCCGATCTGTGCCCCGGGTAAAGCGCTATCGGTCCCGGTACCGTAGCGCTTTACAGTCAGAAGGGCGTTTCTGACACTTAGCCAGGGACACCCTTCTACCCAGCAGCCCCTATCGCGCTGTACAGTGTGAGCAGGGAGGAACTCCCCCCTCCCTCTCTTGATAATACTGGTCTATGGACGAGTACTGTGAGCAGAGGTCGAGTTTGGTCTCATACATGGGATGGGATTTATTCATGGAGCTCACCACGGACAGTATCCTTCTGTCACCCACCACCTGCACTGGGTCCAGGGGGCTCCCAAGACAGAGCTGGCCCTTCTGATCAGCCTGTCAAGCCTATTTCTGTCCCTGGCTGGTATGCTACTCCCTCAGCAGGGCACTCCAAAGAAGGTCGCTAATGCTACCACAGAGTTGAAAAAGGTCCTAAGAAGTGGCCGCTGGTCTTCAAAGGCCCTCAGCCTCCTGAGCAGGTAGAGCCTGCTGTGGCCCTTTCAGTGCAGCGCCTCCAGGTGGTCAGCCCAGTCCAGCTTATTACAGGATGAGACACTTTTCTAAGATGTACTTATTATAATTGAATCTCGAAAACAGTGAAATGGTGCCCGTGACCTTGACGTCAGTTTACTGGATGTCCTTCCTTGGGATAAGTTTGGTAGGTACTAACCAATGAATTTTGAGACCTACCTATTTGGAGCCATCAGGCCATTTAAGTTTGACCCATGCAAATTTTTACACTTTTTTTGCTTCCAGCACATCAGGTTCTAGAACTGACTGTTCACTTGCTGTCTAATCTATCACAGTCCTTGAGGCTGGGGTTACACATGCTGCACCCACAGCAGGTTAGCTATCAATAGAGTTAACAGCAACGAACCTGCTTTGTGGTACAGTATTGGCAAAATGGATTGTTGTGACTAAAACATGCAGTAGAAACTGGCCTGCTCTGCAGATCTCCAACCAATAGCACAGGGGGCGGGATACTTCAGCACTGCCATAGTATGTTCATTTATACTGCAGGTTTACTCTGAGGCTGAGTAAAAACTGCAATGCAATGGTTGAAAACAGTGAAAGACAAGTGGCATTTCCTGCAGGCGTGCATTTCCATTGGGTTCCAAGCAGCAGTGTTCAGGAAGGAACAGAATTACGTGACTACAGAAGCGCATCCCTCCGTTGTGATCCCCAACCTTACAGGTTCCATTGTAAGGAGATTATTTGTTTTACACACATATCAGGGTTTCCCTGGTGGATCATAAAGACTGAGAACCTACAAAGGACAGAAGCCTGGTTGTGGCTTCAAAAACTGCAACAAAACACCTAAATGTGTAAATACACTATTATACTTGATCCATGTAGTTGTCATACAATTAATATCAAGTAACAAAACAAAAGACCCTGCCTCCCTTTTTATACCATATGTGTATACTTTTTTATACATAAGGATATCAATATACTATGTATGAAATAGATGTATAGGAAACCACCAGATGCCTATGAAGCCAACCTCATGAGGACCTAGACTAAATGAAGCAGCTCCCCCCAGTCTTTGCAAGACGTGTTTGTACCCTGTGATACAGGGAGAACATCCAAGTAAAGGTCTGGTTTCATCTGGAGATCTCATTTCTCAGCATTAGAGGCTATCTTCCCTCTCTGGAGCAGCTCTATGAGTTTTGGAAATGGTATCCAAAATGCCAAATATGTAGACACGATCTGTGCCAGCAATGGGCAATGCTCTGAACCAACATGTATCAGGAAGTTTATTCAGTGGCTAACATCCATACAAATAAGACTAGATGAGGAATTTTTTACTATGTTTTTTGTAGTCCCTAAAACACCACCCTATATCTTTATTAGAGGTTGGAACTCTCTTTTTTTTTTTCATTCATTTCTCCAAATCACCTTATTTAATTATGGCTGTGTGCAGTTGCCACTAGGGGGAGCTTCAACTGAATTCAATAGTATCTGTATAAATCTATGTGTAGTAATATCCCACAGTGATCAATAACTCAGTTATTGCGAGTGACAGATTCAGAGCTATAAATAAAAATAAAAAATTGCACTACAACCAGGGTCGGACTGGGATGTCTGGGGCCCATCAGTGGAATTGTTTCTAGGGACCCACTGCCAGGACCCTGCAGATCAGCGGTACCAAGACAGGGCGCTAAAGGTAATAACATGTTGGGAGCCATGCTGCTCACACACTATACCATGTGCACTACATATACCTACTGCTACAGCCTGTATGGCAAGTGAAGAGCATGGCTCCTAGAAATGTTACCATTACCTGTAGCTGAAGTGTCCTGGAAAAGCTGATCTGCAGAGGTCCTGGCTGTGGTATCATCGCAGATGTAATATTGATGGCCTATCCTAAAGACAGGCCATCAATATTAGAAAGATGGATAAATCCTTTAAAGTGTTTGTCCAGGAATTGGAGCAACCCATGTGGTGGGCGTGAGGTAAAATAAAAAACAAGTAAATAAAAAAGAATACTCATCTGTCTTTGGCGCTCCTTTGTCCGCCAGTAGTGTCCATTTGGTGTCGTGGTGGCACTCCTTGCTGGCATCCTGCACCTCATGTGATCACTGAGACCAATTAGGTACAGGATTTCCAGAAGTGAAGCCATGAGACCGAACAGACACAGGCAGGGGACAACGGGGGGCTGGGGACAGGTGAGAAGGCTTTTTTTTTAAAAAAAAATTATTTTTACACCTCTCTGGCGGCCACCACAGTGATCACTCCAGTTTATAGACAACCTGTTTTAAGGGGTTGTCTGGGCCAAATATTTTATGGCCACGTCTGTGGACTCCCATAATGTATGGGGAACTGATGGAAGCTGATTTTGAGGTGGATTCCTGACCAAATAACTCCGTGTGAACTCAGCCTTAGGCTAAAGCCCCATGTAGCAAGACATAGCAAAAAGCACTGCGGGAAAACCCCCCGGTAGCATCACATCAGTTTTTCCTGCAGCGCTTATTGCAGAAACTCCACAGAGGTTTCTTCTGAGGACTTTCTGTTTCCTTTAGGGTAAATTCACGCGGGTTTTTTTGGTCAGGATTTTGAGGCCGTATCCGCCTCAAAATCCTGACCAAAAAGACGGCTCCCATTGAAATCAATGGGAGCCAGTCAGTTCTTTTTTCCGGGAGTCGGTTTGTTCCGGCTCACGCAAAAAGAAGTGAGGTGCTCATTCTTCAGGCCGTTTCACCTCACGATTCGGCCTGAAGACACTCCCTCCTCCGGACTAGGCCCATTCATTGGGCCTCATCTGGAGCAGAGTTCGTGCAGTGCACCGGCATTCAGTCGTGGCTACCCGTATTTCGGTCCGGAACCTGAGGCTGCCTCCGCCTCAGGTTCCGGACCAAAACACCCCATGTGAACTTAGCCTTATACCTATAGGGAAACTGCAGGTGTTTCTGTAGGTATAAGTGACATGCTGCGATTTCCAAAACCTCAACAGTTTTGGAAATTGCAGTGTGTCCACTGTGTGTGTTTTTCTGCAATGTGTGGATAGGATTGCACACACTATATACCTACACACTCAGGCCTGGTCACATCCATTCGGGGAGTCAGCATAATGGCAGCATATAGGGGCCATTGAATAGAGGGAACGGGCATCCAAGTGGTAACCAAACATATTACAAAGGCGACTGGATTCACACAATAGTATTAAAAAAAAAAAGTTATTATACTAAGTCTCCACACTCCTTCTAGGTCTCTTGAAGAACCAGTCCAGTTCCCATATTGAGAAAGATATGCAAAATTTGCACACGATTGCACCATGCATGCCTTCCTATTATAAAACATTAGTCTCTTCTAATTTCATGCTAGACAAAACCTGGCCTTAGCATAAGGAGTGTATGTGCCTTGTGAATTTGCTAATCTCATTATATAGCATATGTAAACTCTCCCAGATGATTACGGTATTTTAAATTAATTTTCTATAAAAAATATTTTAGTACCCATAGAAGGATCAACAACAAGAGAAAAATCACCATATTACACAGACAACCAATTAAATGTTGTTCCTAGGTAACGTCAACCTCTCAGAAATGAGTGTGCTTACGGTGCAAGAAAAGAGTGCAGATTTCCAGGAATCACACACAAGACTGAGGGATTTCAGCAGCCTTCTGTTCAGCATGCAGGGACGATAGACAATGTTATTAAGTACATCTGCATCAGCCGTGCTGAGATTTATTTAAATATGACATAAAGCCTTGTGAGAATACCATGTGCTAGAATGAGTGCGCCAACAGCAAGGAGCGGACTGGATATCGTTTTAATTGCCTCTTTCATTCACTCGATTTTGTACAGACTTTACATTGCAGGACGGCTTTGCAGAATTTGCTCTTTCAACTGGTTCCAGATCATATAAAGGACTGCAAAACTAAGTATTTTCTGTTAAAGAGGGTCCCTGGGTTATTAGAAGTAAGGGTCCTAGAACTAAGCATGACATGGTTTCTGAGTATGTGGTACACATTGCATGTCCAGGTTGTGCAGAGCTCTATATACATTTATCAGTTAACAATGGTCACGGTATGTATAACAAGAGATGCCAAATAGTTACAGTCCCCAATAAGTGATACGAACACTATGAACATTTCCTCTAATAATTCTCAAAGGGATTCCACTGCAGACATTGTTATTTTGATGCTGACAGATAGTGCTGCATTGCTATATCATATGAAGCCATTTTCCATTATGTAACACGGTGACTGTCTGGAGATACAGCCTTCTTTGTCCGGAGGACGCCGATGAGTTGAATACATAGGCAATTAAAGCAGGAGCTGTCACAGCTCAGCTTCTGCTTTAATACTGCGCTCCGGCTCCTGCATGTGTAGGCGCAATGTGATGACGTCACATCGGGCCTACAACTATGTGAGTGCAGTGGGAGAGTGGAGAGAGTGGTGGGGCAGTGTTGGAAGGTGAGTACAAGTATTTGTTTGTGTTAAACATTGAGGGGAACATAATGTAGGGGGCCTATGAAACTGGGAGCAGATGAAGGGGGAGGACGGCATGACACTGGGGCAGATGAAGGGGGGGACGGCATGACACTGGGGAAGATGAAGAGGGGGGAGACAGCACGACACTGGGGCAGATGAAAGGGGGGAATGGCATGACACTGGGGCAGATGAATGGGGGAGAAGGCACGACACTGGGGCAGATGAAGGGGAGAATGGCATGACACTGGGGCAGATGAAGGGGGGATGGCACATCACTGGGGAAGATGAAGGAGGGACATGAAACTGGGGGCAGAGATGGAGGGACATGAAACTGGGGACAGAGATGGGGGGACATGAACCTGGGGCAGATGAAGGGGTTATATGAAACTGGGGAGAGATGGAGGGGGGAATATAATTTACAGATGACTTACAGGATTTACAGGATTATACTGTGTCGGAGGACATGAAAAATGAATGAGAATGGGCAGAGTAGACATAAAAGTGGGTGAAGGCAGTGGCGTAACTACCGTGGTAGCAGCAGTAGCAGCTGCCACAGGGCCCGGGACATTAGGGGCCCGGTGGCAGCCGCTACCGCTGCGTTTTTTTTTTTCTTTTAATAGGCCGTTACCGGCTGGAGTTACTATATACTTACCGATCCTGGCAGGGGCCGGGATCGGTAAGTGACACTGCGGGCCCCACAAGCACTATTATACTCGGGGGTCTTTTCGGACCCCCGAGTATAATGATCGGAAGTGCAGGAGAGGTAACTGAACATAAAAAACTGTGTTACTTACCTCTCCAGGCTCCGCGCAGGCTTCGGCCTACTTGTGTGACGTCTCAGACGTCACATGATCGGGGCCTGCGTCCTTATGCGTCGCGACGCAGGCTCCCGGTCACATGACGTCCCTGACGTCATTGAAGATGGCCGCCAGCGGGGAGTCGGGAGACAGGTAAGTTACAGTGTTTGTTTTTTTTATGTTGTTCTTCCCCCGGGTCTCCGATTATTATACTCTGGGGTCTGAAAAGACCCCAGAGTATAATAATTGTTAATGGGTGTCCACAACGGGGCATAATAGTGGGTGAAGGGGCCACAATGGGGCATAATAGTGTGTGCAGGGGCCACTATGGTGCATAATAGTGTGTGCAGGGGCCACTATGGGGTATAATACTGTGTGCAGGGGCCATTATGGGGTATAATACTGTGTGCAGGGGCCACTATGGGGTATAATAATGTGTGCAGGGGCCACTATGGGGTATAATAATGTGTGCAGGGGCCACTATGGGGTATAATAATGTGTGCAGGGGCCACTATGGAGCGTAATAGTGTGCGTAGGAATGCGGGGGGTGGGGTCGTGCGGGGTTTTCGGCGTTGGTCGGGGTTTTCGGTGTCAGCCGGGGGGGGGGGCCCCATGTCAAAGGTTCGCCACGGGGCCCCGCCATTCCTAGTTACGCCACTGGGTGGAGGTAAGTTTGCCATGGCGCACGCCCCATATTTTGTCCCTCTTTCGGCTCTTCTAAAGTTGGGAGGTATGCATAATGGGTTTCAATAGACTTCTATTGGCCCTGTTGCAGAATATGTAAAATGGCCCCTCACGTATTATGAGCTATTTATAACACTGTCTGGTATCATCTAATTTGGTGGAAGGCCTTTCACACCACACCAAACACCTTGGCCTAGCTGCAGCTTTTACCATTGACACAGGACGATACAGGATTTTGTGTGCATTAAACCTTAGTTGACCTGACATGTCTGTTTCCGTTAATACTTGCATTACAGATAATACAATTCTGCAGTATATTTTATAATAACTAAATTGTGTTATTCTTTCTGTTCCTTTATGAATACATTGACATTTGGATGTTACCTATTTTGAAGTGTCCCCAAATAACCTGACACTGTCCTATTAATGCTTAGAGAGTCAGAGCACCCTTTGGAAAGAGTAAAAGTAATGTCTAGTTTGTCAACTTATTCATAAATTTCCAGTAGGGATAACAGAGGAACTGTATGACACGAAGGAAAATAGCTCCAGAATTGTTATATCAGAAGAAATAGAAATCTTCATTGATCTACTTCAGGCGAGGTGAGAGGCCCTCTTTAACACTATGCCTGGCAGATCTGCTTTCTTACAATTTTTTTTTTCTATTTAAATACAAATGACAAAAAATATCTAGTGCAAAGAAAAATGCTGAGGTTTGAAGGAGAATTCCCACAATCTATATTTATTACCTATTCACAGGACTGGTGATATAACCAGGGGTCTACCACTGGGAGATTCACTCATCACTATAACAGGCAAACCTGTCAAGTCAATTTGGGACACTAAACCAACCACAAGTCCTAGATTGGGGATATAGAGTCTGCAGTCACCCTGTTTAAAGCTATCCATGCCCGCATTTAAGAAAAAAAAACAAAAAACCTTTATACTTACCTAGAGTCAATGAGTGTAATTGGACTCTTCTCTGGTACTGCCAGCGCCTGCACAGTTCTTCATATACACCTCAGCTTCACACTCTTATATATTCTTCTGGCTCCAGTGCAGATATTGGCTTCAATGCAGACTTTCTGTGAAAAATGTTGTGGAAAAAAAATCGCTATGCATTACCGCTGAAGTCTTTTCAGCAGCGTTTGGGCTCGTTCACACGGTGGCAAAGGGGCGGATTTCGCTTAAAAATCCGCCCCTTACAATGGTGGTCTATGCAGACCGCCGGGCTTCTTTTCTCCGCTAGCGGTGGGCTGCTGCTAGCGGAGAAAAGAAGCGACATGCTCTTTCTTCAGGTGGAAGTCGCAGCGCACTTGGCCGCGGCTTCCGCCTAGCGGCATCACCCTCCTATGTCGGCTCATTTATTTGAGCCGACATAGGAGGGGAAAGTTGCGACCGCGATGGTCGTGGCAGGCGGGTTTTGACCAGAGAGAGACACGGCTCGCCGCGTCTCTCTCTGTGTCAAAACCCACGCGGGCGGTTCACGTGTGAACTGACCCTTATTTGGCTGCGGCTCGCTATGTGGGGCCTTAGCCTAAAGGGGTATTCCTAGATCATCAATTGAAGTTCTCCCTTCTCAGGTCATGTGATGTCACATTTATTGGACACATGGGCTGATCGCTTCAAGAGAAAGGGCTGCGATAAAAAAAACCTCAGCCATAAATGTACAACTTGTGCTTGGTAAGTATTGAATAGGCTGTAGCGCTCATCGAAACGCTGCAGCCTCTTCAAACAGCTGATCGATTGAAGCCTGGGAGTAGGACCTTGGCGATCTTGAATGGATGACCTATCTGAAGAACAGGTCATCAATTATTTAGCATGGAAAACCCCATATAATACCCCTTTATGCCCATTTGGACATCTGCTCTAAGCATGTGGTGTATTGTGCTATATGGATATCACAGGTGTCATAAATAATACACTGTTATGTATTGCTCTCTGGTAGTGTCACTTCCACAGCACTATATATATATATATATATATATATATATATATATATATATATATATACTTCCTTAGCATATAGTACATACAAATTGAAAATGGCTCAAATTATCAAATGAGCTCATAAATAACCTGCGCTCTACTTTATGGTTCATTTGTTCTTTAATTCATGACCTTTGACACTACATGCTCAGGACTGTTAGTTGAAAGATCTTTGATGTCTATGGTCAGGTCATGGTAGCATTAATCGTGCAGATTGGAGGTCATGGAGTATATTTTTGCTAATTTATCTCCCTTTACCACTAGCTGTTTCTCTACAAAGAGAATCGGTACACAGATTTAAAATAATAGGTCTAGTCTCTCTAACATGAATATTTTGTCATTGTTATATGTGACACTGGAAGCTTTTGGTGCGTTTGGTAACAATTTTTAATAACTGTGAAAATGTGTTAAATAAATTATCAAATCATACAAACACCCTATCATCACCATACAAGCACTGGCTATTGCTATGCAGAATTATATATACACACAGTACAGTATATATATGGCCAATTGTGCCTAAAATTAGCATCTCCCATCCTAGTTCCATTTTGGTCCTATAATCAGTCACGACACACGTGTACATTCTTTGCATCATATCATTTGCTTACACAATGTCCTTACAGAGTAATAGTGAGAATACATTTACCAGCAGGAAGTCTCTTATCTGTAAGATGGGCTGCACAAATCCACTGTATCAATGTCCTGTCATAAAGGATCTGGCCACAGTCTCTTAAGCTATGATAAAATTACTGTCTAGTATTTCTTTCAGTCTCGGAAAACACCTTAAGGCCCTCTAACTTGAATAGGAACAGAAGACTTTATAAGATAATCTCAGGGAACCGTATCTGCTTCTATTTCTATGTTGGCCATTGTGGTAACCTCCATTCTTGTTCAGCATCATGCACACAGCTGTATTACAGAATTGCATAGAGCAATCCAAGGAGCCATACATTACTTCCTCCATCCTCAGATTTTGGATTTTCTTAGGTCATATGAAATCCATTAGAAAATAAACTGCAGTATATTATTACCTTCAGTATCATGGGGAATTCTTCTTTGGAATTGCTTTGGGACCATAGGAATTCTTGTACATGTTCTTTGTTCATGCAGACTTACTGCATGTGTAGAGGGAAATATTACATGGAGCCTGTCACTAGAACCCAGCATATCACCTTGTAAACAAGGTAGGGTCACCTGGATCAAAGGGTATTTTCCCATCAAAGGGTCTTTTTTGTCAATATGCAAATAAGCTAGTTGGAATAACAGGGGCATTGCTACATACCCCTTTGGAGCAATGGCAATGCCTTTGGGGTTGATATGCTGGGTTCTGGTGACAGACTCCCTTTAAACGTAATTTAGGGAGCTGTGATTCCACAAATGATTAAAGAGGCTCTATCATTGGGAAAAGTCATTTTTAGCTAATCACTTCCTTGCATAGGCTTTAGAAAGTCTATTCCACACCTACCTTTAATATGTAAATTGCCTCAGTGATTTTTCAATGAGCCCACTTTTATTCATATGCTAATGAGCTTCCAGCCAGCACAGGAAGTTCCCAGCGGCCTCCTCTCTGCTATTCTCTCCTATGTGTGTGTGCAAATAGGAAGCTGAGTCACCATCAGCAGCAGCCTGTGCTGTACACATACATAGGAAAGAATAGCACAGAGGGGGCACAATGACACTTCACAGCAGTCTCCATTGTGGTCCGATCTTAGACTCCGCCTCCTCACAGACAAGCCTCCAGCAAAACCAGCGTTGATTGGCCGAATGCTGTACACTGGCCAATCAACGCTGGTCAATTCATTTCTATGACAAAAAGTCAGCTCCCTCGTAACAGCAAGCTGCCAGCTCTCCTGACTAGCAAAGACGAGCCTGCGGCAAATCAACGCTGGTTCTGCAGCAGGCTCGTCTTTGCTAGTCAGGAGAGCTGGCAGCTTGCTGTTACGAGGGAGCTTACTTTTCATCAGCGCAACTGCAAGTGCTGTGCAGTTATAGCGCACGGACCCCATAGACTATAATGGGGTCCGTGTGCTTTAATTGCACAGCGCTCCACTCAAACACTCTCTTCCTGCTATTCATGAACTTGTTCACCCTCTTTTAGTCAAATAGTGGTTTCCCCTGAAACAAGCATTTTTTCCCATAGACTATAATGGGATTCGATATTCGATCAAGTAGTCGAATATTGAGGCTCTGCTCGAAACGAATATCAAATCTCAAATATTTCACTGTTCTCTCATCTCTAGTAATAATACTTCGAGAGTCCATTGTGAAAAAAGCACATTGCAAATTGTTGTTGTAATGTAAATGAAATAGTCACCTACAAGGACCATGAAAGGTGACATACACGAGATCTTTTAGGGCAACATATCTTCAGATACAACAAGTGATTCAATGTGTTATATTTAATACACAGAGATAGACCCTGGCCTGGGCACCTAGGAGGTCATGAGCCCAATATTACTAATGTGCACAAGATCTAAATCTTACAACTGGCTTTATCTTTATTACACTACAGCTTGCAGGCTATTTTCTTCTAGGTTTATGACTGGTAGTCCCTATGACAGATCCAGCTTGTATCCAATGTAATGGTACTTTGTCACAAGTGAAAGCAGTGCAGTCAAATGAACTATTGTAGATGATGAAGACTTAATGATCATTGAAGTGCAGGCTCAGCAGGCTTCTCCTAGGAGTGACACAGCTTGAGATGCAGCCTTTTCTATTAACAATCTCTATGCCATTTGGTTCCATCAGCCAAGAAAAATAAATGAAGAGGAAAAAAATGGACTGAAGTACTGTAGTATATGTACAGATTTCTGTATCTGTGGGGTATTTTCTCATGATGAGGGGTTATTAGTCATTCACCAGATGAACCTGAAGGACATTAACTGGATTAATACTAGGGCTCCCCTGCATTATACCATGTGGGATCTATCGCCTATTGCCTGTGTGGCAGACTGTGTACTTCATGCTTCCAAAGTACAATCTAGGCATGCTGTGGCTGGACGTTCTCTGTTATGCCCAGGCAGGAAAAAATCATTATGAGGCTAAGGCCCCACTAGGCGGAAACGCAGCGCTAAAGCACTGCGCGAAGAACCGCGGCATGAACGCATTGCAGTTCTTTCCGCAGTGCTTTCAACAGAAAGTTCACGCAAACTTTCTGTTACAATTATATCTATAGGAAAGCCGCTGGCGTTTCGGTAGATATAATTGTCATACTGCAATTTTCAAAACCGTGACGCATGCATCTAATCCACTTTGCGAGTACTGTAAAACGCAGTGATTTCTACCGCGGTGTTTCCGCCGATGCCAAATCGCAGCGTTTCCGGCTGAGGCCCCATATTGCAAAAACGCAGCTTCTTTTGTTGCAGATTTTGCTGCGTTTTTTTGAGCCAAATCCAGGAGTGGATCGAGCAGAAGGTAGAAGTATAAGAACTTCCTATACAGTTACTATTCTTTTTGTAGCCTTTCCTAGGTTTGGCTCCAAAAAACCGCAGCAAAATCTGCAACAAAAGAAGCTGCGTTTTTTGCAACGTGGGGCCTTAGCCTAATAGTTTTCCCACACCTTTGAAATGTCCAACTCCAGGATCTCACAATGCTATGACCCATCCCAAGAGTCAGCAGAACAAACTGTAGTGACAACCTTGAGCAGTAGGTCCCCGAGTGAACTCGGTGTGAAACCCCTGTGCGAATAGGAACACTGATGTGGTTAGGGAACCTTGCAATACTAACATTACTGAGGAAGGCCATTGTTTGCATTTGGAACAAGCTGCTGTAGAACGTCTGTGCCTGAAACTACCTTACGAAAAGTGCCTGGTGATACCATGTCCTGCCAGTCAGCATGGAGGAAGAGTGGAGCACTAGCTTCCCTGATGTACTTTGGGTTGTCGGTAACATTGGGAGTCCCAACTGCTGAAGAGCTTCTGTTAAACGCAGGGGGGACATATAATATTCACAAAAGATTTAATAAAACTGGACTCTGCAATCGATGATGTATGTATATAATAATGCAATTCAATATTTATAAACCAAGATACCCTGGCCTTTGGGTATATTTACATAACACATTTTTCACAGTTTTATTATTTTTAAAGATCTTGACAAAAACATGATTTTTTTTTTTTTTTTACCAAAATGTCACAGTTTTGCAAAAAAAAAAAAAAAAAGTTTCATGTAAATATACCCTTAAATACTGTTGGCCAAACACTGTTCTTGGCAAGGTTTTTACCAGACTCCCTTGTAATGAATTTATGCATGAAGAAATAGAACTAATACGCTATTATTGGACCGACCCTATAAAGACATCTAAGATTTGATAAAAAGAGGAGGTTTTGGACAGTGTTGATGTAATGTCGATGAAAGATGTTTATTGGTACTAAGTAGTCCCTCTCAACACAGGTAATGCTGATCGGCCAATCACTGGCCACAGCTGTGACCTGCTTTAGGCCTGGTTCATATCTGCGTATGGGTTTCAGTTGGGGGGGTCCACTTGGGGACCCCCCGAATGGAAATCAAATCTGCATAAAAAAAGCGGTTACCATAAGAAACCCCTGGATCCCATAGACTATAATAGGGTACGTGAGGTTTCATACAAAAAATGTGGAGAGAAAAGTGCTGTTTGCAGACAGGGGAACAGAATGACCTGAACGCAGATGTGAACCGGGCCTTAGACAGTGATTGGCTGGGGGATCATTTCTTGTGTCAAAAGAGACCAGGAACAGGAAGAAGAGACGCGGGAAGCCTTGGCATGGGAGCATCAGGCAATCTAAGAAATGAGTAATGATTGTTGTTTTTTTTATTGTATACAGTATAAACAAAATTCTGAAAAAGCATTTTAATTCTTGAAAATTTCCTAATAAAGTCAATAAAAGAAACTGGATGATTTTACACAGCATCAATCTCTACAGCACTATACTGGGAATTGACACTTTTCCATTGACAATCATTGCTGCAATACATCCCAGTGTGAATGTAGTCTTAGAGCAATCCATGACTAAATAGGGCAAGTAGTAGTAGTAGGTGTTGTGTCATCTGTTACTATCTACATACTACATGGACAGTCCTAAGCCAGCGCTACCTCCCATTCTCTTTCCCTGACAGGTCTATTTGACGCGTTATTGACAATAGCTGATATATTACATTAAAAACTACTCAGGCAGATGACATACAAGAATTTATGGAGGCTTTAAGCAAATATCCTCTTGTATCATATTTAAAGCCCAAAGCTTATACATCAGGTTAGAAGAGATTTGTGGTTTTAGGATAAAGACAGCTGTGTATGATGGATGGTGACAGATAGGACCTGAGCCACCTCGACTCATGTGCTCACATACAAAGCAGCCTATATCTATGATACATATGTCATAAAAGGGATTCCCAGGTGATAGTTGTATAGAAAAAGTCTTATTTAAAGGGACAGTATACTTCAAGATCACATAAGCCTATAAAATGAGCTAATAATGCCGAAGTATATAAATATATTGGACATGGTTTTCAGAAATAGAGATACGCAAGATAAAACAGCAATCGGGGGGGGGGGCATACATTTTTCTGGACTTCCTGTCTGCAATCCAATTGAAGATCACTACAGTCAGCCTCTCCCCAGCCTGAAATGGCAGATTGAAAACAACAATAGATTGCATTTATCTGCCCAACAAATGGGCTTTGGGTTTAGTGTTCCTTTAAGAGCCATTTGCCCACCTTACAATGCAGAACTGGCAGCTCCTGGCCTGGTAAGGGTTAAGTACATTATCTATAACAATGCCGTCCAGTGACATGATGTGTGCGTGCTTTGTAGGGAAGGGAAGCAGCTCTCTGCAGAGCCGCAGACAACACATCTCCTCTCAGCTCTGCAGAAATGGCCAGTGATGTCTGAATTTTCCTCCTTTCAGAACAAATATTTGACTGGCCGGACTCGTTATCCTGAGTAATAATTACACAAGCATCTCCTCCGCTTTAACCTCTAATTCACATTTCTTTCCAAGCAAGAGAAAAAAAAAAAAAAAAGATTCCTCAGAGTCTTGAGGAAAGGTCATGTGCCTTGTGCGGTGTGGATATTAGATATTATTAGACAGGGTTCCCTCATCTGCTTCCAAACTATGTAAGACCGGTAGAGCAGCACCTGCTACATATGCAACTGCGGTACTGCAAAATAATAATACAAGAGCAAAAGCTCCCACAGTCCCTGATGACACACAAATAGTAGCTGCTGGCATATGGATATAGAATATATGTATAGGATAAAGTTTGGGGCTCGCTTGCTACCTTGCCATGCACAGATGGGTGTCTGGTTTGGCTAATATGAGATAGTTTTCTTCCTTGTGGAGGAGAGCTAATTTGCATGCAACAATAATAATAGTAATTAATAACTTGTACTAACACATATTCCATAGAGGAAGCAATAAACATACAATATAACAACTACTAATAAACAAACACCTATTAACAATGAAACAGAGACCGGACCCTGTTCATCAGAGCTGACAATCTACAACCCAGAAATTGCAGCTGTTTTCTACGTTCTTAGGTCAGTCCCAAGAAGTCTGTGCGTCAAGTCTAAGGAATAGACATATGCCAAGGGTTTCCGCTCATGTGTTGGGAATATACACAGATCTTCAATACAATGGCTGCTGGCTGCAAAACCTAAACCGTGGAATGGAAATGGTACTCACAGTGCGGAGGAATTGTATCTCATCCTCCACTTCGCCCCCTTCAGCCATGGCTCTTGAGGAGTCAGCTCTGCTAAGACTATGCTTGCCTCCACTGAGGGCTCAGCGTGCTGTGCAGCTCTTCTCCTAGCAATATTAGCATACAGCTAATCCACAGCCATATAGGGAGCAGCAGAGCTACCGTGTACTAACTCTACTGCACTGCAGACTGTCAACCCCCTCACTGCCAGCAGCACAATCACACACTCCCAGACATCACCACACTGATCATATATCACAGGCTGCCTATATATAAGCAGCCTTCCATTTGCATGCATGTAAATACTCCACTCTCCATTTATATAGGCATACGTATGTTCCCTGCTTAAGGCGATCATTGTGCATAGGTGGAGATGAAATCAAATGATCGTTTCCATTGATTTTACAAGACCGATTCAGTGGCAGATCCATTTCGCCCTCCGTAGGATTGCATTGCTCATGTTTAATCTATTTTCTAAAACTCAGGTCCCTGTGTGATTCCTGGTACAAGACAGACACAGATACAACATCGTACTGCTAATAAACCATTTACAGTTACAGTTTTGCCAAGATTTGAAGAGAACATGTTTGCAAGTTGCAAACGCTCTGTAGCGTCTGTCTGTGAAATCATTACGTTCCGCTCTGCAGAGCTGTGATGCACTGCGATATGCTGTAATATTTTTATTACTGCTTTCCCATTGGGTTGGCTCTTAGAATATATATAATGAATGCTCTGAATGCGGGTCACATCTGAATGCAAAGCTCTGGCCATGGCTAGCTCCTTTCTTAATGAGATCTATGACAGCCTTCGAGGACTACAGGGTATAGAGGCTGCTGAGCTTAGGACAAAAATCAATCAACTCAGTATCAAGCCATAAAATCTTTGCCGCTGCAGTTTTCTGTAACCCTACATATAGTCTAGTCTTACTTATTGTTACATGATAGCAAAGGAATCCAAGGAGAGCCATTGATGTAACCAGCTGGACGCAGCCAAGTGAAATCCTCAAATGACTGAGTGAATTATTAGGAAAACTTATCAGACATGACTGTAATAGGAACAAGTAATAGGCATTCTGACAATGAGAATTTATCGCAGGTCACATCGGAATGTATTTCTTATTGGTGAGGTCATTCTGCTTATCAGGTACTAGCTTAGTTTTAAACAACAGGACTTTGATCAAAAACATGAAATACTTTGCTAGATTTTTTACAGACCTAATGTCCATGAAAAATTGCCATGTCGGTCCCTTGATTTGAATGGTCTCTTTAAAGTCCATGAATGTCTATGGGTCTATTCCTATGGCTCTATCTTTGGCCGGATTCACATTTGTGTTCGGGCCATTTCGTTCCCCTCTCCCCAT
Source organism: Leptodactylus fuscus (assembly GCF_031893055.1). Taxonomy (NCBI): domain Eukaryota; kingdom Metazoa; phylum Chordata; class Amphibia; order Anura; family Leptodactylidae; genus Leptodactylus; species Leptodactylus fuscus. The sequence goes on along the minus strand of NC_134271.1, from coordinate 120,487,747 downwards.
GAATAATGCAGAGAGAAAAGTACTGAAAGCAATTTTTTGTGCAGAAACCAAGCGGGAACCACACAAACCCCATTATAGTCTATGGGGTCTTTGGGTTTCCTAATTAAACCACTTTTTTCATGCAGATTAGGTTTCCAAGCGGACTCCCCAAATGGAAACCCATGCGCAGATGTGAACCGGGCCTTAGTCTGTCAAAACAGACAAAGTTAGGGCATGTCAGTTTTTTGGACTGCTGTGAAAAACAGTCAATAAATAAAAGGGTCTTGTGAATAGACCCATATGGGTAGACACTTAAGGTTTTCAAAAAGACCATCACAACGTTGTGAGAATAAGGTCTTAGGCTTCTCTTTCAGGCCCCGTTCACATCTGGGGAGTCCACTTGGGGACCCCACGAATGGAAACCTATACGCATAAAAAAGTGGTTACCTAAAGGAACCCTGTGGACTCTATAGACTATAATGGAGTCCATGTGGTTTCTGCTCAGTTTCCACACAAAACATGTAGAGAGAAAACTGCTGCCTAACCGGGCCTAACTCATATGGTGACCAATGCACCTTTTTGCATTATGGTGGTGCCAGTCAAGGTTTTGTCAGTTTAATATCACTATTCCTTTATAGGTCAATATATTGGACACAAGTAATTGACATCAAAAACAAGTAAAAAGGTGCAAAACGTTCAACCATAATAGAAACGCAGCAGATTAAAAAAAAAATAAAAAAAAAAATACTGTGTTTTACAGTTCCGGCAACATAAATAAGATTTTCTCATCCACATATTTTACCTACTGACACGTCGCATTTTTTCCCATAGAATGAAAGTGATGAAAAAACATAGTAAAATGCATTGTGTCGTTTAATTACTGGGAAGAATAGCAAAAAGCAATGGAAAAATGCATATACAACTGTTAATTTTTTTCAGCATTTTTTTGTGTGTTTCTGCAACATTTGGCCTTAGCCTTAAAAGTTTTCCAGAGTTATACTCACCTTTATATAGCCTGTGATTCCAACAATGCTCCTTTGGTCCTGACTGCACTAGTTATATGCTCATATATGCTAGTCTTAATTTCCTACTAGGGTTGTTTCTACAGAACAGCATCAATTACATATATGGCAAAAATCAGCCGAACCTGAAATTGGTAAGGTTTGCCAACCAAAAACCACTATCAGGCCGGGGCCCCACGGGTCGCAAACGCCGAGATTTGCCCGCAGCGGAGACGCTGCAGGAAAAATCGAAGCGTTGTACAGTGCAGGCAAAGTGGATGGGATTCATGCGAATCCCATCCCCACTTTGTGGAAAAGATTGCAGCACGGACACGCTGCGATTTGCAAAGCCGTTGCCGGCGGCTTTCCCGTTGATATAATGTTAAGAGAAAGTCCGCAGAGGAAAACTCTGAACTTTCTCTTAAAAGCACTGCGGAAAGAACCGCAATGCGTTCATGCAGCGGTTCTTCCCACAGCGCTTTAGTGCTACGTATACGGTCTGTGGGGCCTGAGCCTTAGGGAGCCTTCACATGGAATAAACACTCCACTCATTCTGAACGTAGACTCGTTCAGAGTGAGCGGCGTTAAAACAGATCTCATTGATTTCTATGGCTGCAGGCATTCGTGCGCTCCCCATTGAAATCAATGGGAGGCTTTTTTATCTATTGCTTTCAATGTGATACGCGCATATGCCGGCACCCATAGAAATCAATGGGATCTGTTTTAACGCCGCTCACACTGAACGAGGTTACGTTCAGAATGAGTGGAGCGTTTACTCCCTGTGAAGGCTCCCTTATACTCAAGCACTATGATATCGTTGCCCCCCCCACTTAACCGCTGAGGCCCAATGACAGACAAAGATCAAAAAGAGGGGAAAAAAAGCCATGTACCAAAGAGTCACTACATCTATGCCCATCTAAGTTAATTTTTTGGTATAGAAGAAACAGTACATTCCCCCCAATATCTCTCTGCTTCTGTGCACTTTACCGAGGTGCATTGGATCAATACCACTTCTTTAGTAGTTCAAGGAATAGAACAGGTTACTCATCCAATAAGGATGGTGATCATTATAGAAAAATATTGAACCAAGAAACACATTGGTTATTCCATGAAAACATGCATGTTGTTTGGTCCGAGTAGACAGCACTTGTATTTGATTTTACACTATAAGGTTTATTCTGTGTCTTATTTTGATATATGTCAATATTTTTTATTAAATTGTCACTGTATGCTTTTAACATGGCTGTTACCATCTTTATGCTACGACCAAGAGCTTCTAAGGTGGCTTGAAACACGTAAAGGTATTTTTGGCATTGTCTGCCGTGTGAACTCTCTGCGCGGCTAGCCGCAACAGGATGCCGATGCAGTGCACCGGCATTGCATCATGGCATCCTGTTCCTGATTTGGCCCGGATGAATGGGCCTAATCAGGAACAGGTGAGTCTTGCGCCACGGAAGCTGTTTCAGCTGTGGAATCCGTGGGACAAAAGGGCATGTCACTTCTTTTCCCTACTAGCGGAGAAAAATCGCTAGTAGGAAAAAAAAGCAAGAGGCTAGCATTCAAATAAATGGGAGCCTTTTTTTGCAGGCGGATTTTGAGGTGGATTCCGCGTCAAAATCCCCCTGCAAAAAACTCTGTGTGAACTAGCCCTAAGTGATGGTGCTTCACCTGTTCCTGAGGATTTTATGGATATGAAATAAAGTTGCAATTTTTTGTGGATGCTGGAATTTCCTTTCCACTATTTGTTGTTCCAGTTCTCCTCACATGTCTGTGCACCCATAACAGGCGAGCTGGGGTACTTGTTTAACTTTTATAATAATAATACTACACTGTCTACCAATAAATATTTGGACACCCAGTAAAGTTTGGCGTAGGTGGAGTTATGGTCTGGGGGTGTTTCTCCTGGTATAGACTGGGACGCTTCAGTTCTATGGGTCGGACCAATGTTACTTCCAGTATGACAACATCATCTGTCATGTGGTGAGGTCTACCATGGCTTGGTCCAGAGCCAAGACTTGAACCCTATCAAGCACCTCTGGGACAAGTTAGATCACTGAAGTAAAGGGTGCAAAAGCCATCCAAAATTGGTGAAAGAACTTAACTGTCTTTTCCAAGCCGAATGGAAAAAATACCACTAGCCGTCATACAAGGACTTGTGGAAAGCATGCCCTGGAGGGTTGAAGCTGTAATTACCGCTCGGACCACAGGTGTCCAAATACTTATTGGTAGACAGTGTACCAATAATACCACCATACATGGTTCAAATAATAGCACCACCATAACAACTACCATTACCTCTCTATATTGACTGGATAATATTACCATAGTGTTACTGAGTAAAAAACACTTTACATAGATTAGTATTACCAATGATACCACTGTACAAGACCAAAATAATACTACTACATCATGATCACTTCACAGTGGCTGAAACATACCACCATTCTGTTACTAAGTAAAACACATTATGCAAAGACCAATATTACCACATTGCCATTTAACACATTGGACACATTTGGTATCATGGGTGTTTTGGTTTTTTTGGTACCACATTTTTGGTGAATTTCTTGTTTCCATAACTACTGGTAAAACACTGCGAGTTTTTTTCATCAGTGCTTTTTTTACTTCAAGAGTATAACTTTTTGTGTTTTGATTTTTCCCCCCCTTTTAGTAAAAGGAAAATGTTTGTTTTGGTACCGTGTTAGCCAGTGGTTATAAAATATAAAAAACAAAAAAAACTTTGCAAGTCTTCAGTAGGTGATACCTTTTTTAATGGCTAACTCATAATGATGACAGAATATGACGTTTCGAAGAAGAAGCTCAGAGGAAAGCTTCGAAACGTCATATTCTGTCATCATTATGAGTTAGCCATTAAAAACCTACTGAAGACCCCCCCTTTTAATCAGTATTCTGGTTAATTGTGAAATACCCACATAGGTCCTACCCTGGAGGCAAGCAGATGCTACATACATACTGTAAAGATGGCTATAGGCATAATAACTGTTTGCTTGGTTAGACAACTGCTCCGTATTTTTCATTATTAACTATGCAGTGGCACAGTGAGCGTAGCACATGACTGCAGGATCAGACTATACAGAAACTCTTTGGTTATGTAAGCATGAAGCCATGACATAGATTAGCAAAAGAGGCGCTATATATAAAACTACCTGAAAAGTTTTTGGTTATTTATTTTATTTTTACAATCATTATTGGGGCAACATAGAGGCTCGATGGTTAGCACTGTTGCCTTGTAATGTTGTATTGCAGGAATCCAGCCAAGGACAAGATCTGTATGAAGTTTGTATGCTCTCCCTGTGTTTGTATGTATTCTCCAGGTTTCCTCCCATACTCAAAAGACTGATAGGGAATTTCTATTGTGAGCCCTGTATGGGACAGTGAGTGATGACAATGTCTGTAAAGCGCTGTGAAATATGTTGCTGCTATGTAAGTAAAATAATTGTTCTACATGCCTTGCACACTATTCCTACAAGAGCATGCCATGCTTTCAGGTGGGGCCTATGAGCACAGTAACTGGGTTTACCCTCTGTGTATATCACTTTAGGACAGGAGTGCAAAAATGGGCTAAAAAAAAACTTCACAGAATCCAAATACAGAAGTTAGGTTTTGCTGAAGACCCCCCCCCCCAAACTTGTTTATGAGTAGGATGCATGACTATCCAGAAGCCCATGTGGGCTCACAAAGTACTGAACAGTGAGACAAAAAACAGACAACTTTGTGGACACTATAAATTGTTTTAAGGGATGTCAGTCATACTTCACAGTGTCTTTTGCAGACTTTGCAGAAGTGTCTTGAGTTGTCTAAACAGAGAATATAAAATCTGTTCATCACCTGAAGATTTCCTTGTAGGATGACGTTGGCAAATACAGTCAGGGTTTGCATTCTCTTCGCTATATAGGCAGTAAAGACATCATGCAGTATTTTCATGAACTGCAGCCAGAAACGTACCCATTTCATTTACCCTTAAGTCTATACGATGGTCTTCACAGAGGACTTTTGTTATCTTTACTGCCATCCTTCTAAGGATGAGCCTCTAAAATTTATGAGGGCTACTATCAAGTAATTTAAATTCTACCAATCGTTTGTGCAAGGTGGCTACCTCCCCAACAAATCAAATACACTTTGTAGAAATCTACACAAACTTTCTAGAAAGCGGACTCCCCCCCCCTTCCCCATATAGACCATCCTAAGGTTAGCTTGCTGCTAGTTCTAGATGTTGAAGGCTATCTCCTTATATTTTACAAGTGGAGGATATCCTACTATTATAAATGTGAAAGTTTGTTTGTTACTCAATCACGCAAAAACGTCTGAATGGATTTGGATGAAATTTGGCACATAGATAGTTTGTAACCTGGATTAATACAAAACCCGATAAATGACATGGCTTTATGACTGTTATGAATTTATGTTCATATACTATATTAAACTGCTCTTGCCTGCAGGAAAATTCAGCTAATTGCACTTTGCTGATAAAGCCTGGTCTTTTATCTCTCTATGTAAACACACAGAGTCCACACTGTACAAGCATCTACATACAGTCCTATGAAAAAGTTTGGGCACCCCTATTAATCTTAATCATTTTTAGTTCTAAATATTTTGGTGTTTGCAACAGCCATTTCAGTTTGATATATCTGAAAACTGATGGACACAGTGATATTTCAGGATTCAAATGAGGTTTATTGTACTAACACAAAATGTGCAATATGCATTAAACCAAAATTTGACCTATGCAAAAGTATGGGCACCTCAACAGAAAAGTGACATTAATATTTAGTAGATCCTCCTTTTGCTTCTAGTCGCTTCCTGTAGTTTTTAATCAGTTCCTGGATCCTGGATGAAGGTATTTTGGACCATTACTCTTTACAAAACAATTCAAGTTCAGTTAAGTTTGATGGTCGTCGAGCATGGACAGCCCGCTCTCAAATCATCCCACAGATGTTCAATGATATTCAGGTCTGGGGACTGGGATGGCCATTCCAGAACATTGTAATTGTTCCTCTGCATGAATGCCTGAGTCGATTTGGAGCGGTGTTTTGGATCATTGTCTCTCTGAAATATCCATTCCCAGCGTAACTTCAACTTCATCACTGATTCTTGAACATTATTCTCAAGAATCTGCTGATACAGAGTGGAATCCATGCGACCCTCAACTTTAAAAAGATTCCCGGTGCCGGGAATGCTGTTTTTTTTGGACGCCATGCATAACGCCTTTTTGTATGACCAAACAACTCAATCTTTGTTTCATCAGTCCACAGGACCTTCTTCCAAAATGAGACTGGCTTGTCCAAATGTGCTTTTGCATACCTCAGGCGACTCTGTTTGTGGCGTGCTTGCAGAAACGGCTTCTTTCTCATCACTCTCCCATACAGCTTCTCCTTGTGCAAAGTGCGCTGTATTGTTGACTGATGCACAGTGACATCATCTGCAGAAAGATGATGCTGCAGCTCTTTGGAGGTGGTCTGTGGATTGTCCTTGACTGTTCTCACCATTCTTCTTCTCTGCCTTTCTGATATTTTTCTTGGCCTGCCACTTCTGGGCTTAACTAGAACTGTCTCTGTGGTCTTCCATTTCCTTACTATGTTCCTCACAGTGGAAACTGACAGGTTAAATCTCTGAGACAACTTTTTGTATCCTTACCATGAACAACTATGTTGAACAATCTTTGTTTTCAGATCATTTGAGAGTTGTTTTTAGTAGCCCATGATGCCACTCTTCAGAGGAGATTCAAATAGGAGAACAACTTGCAATTGGCCACCTTAAATACCTTTTCTCATGATTGGATACACCTGGCTATGAAGTTCAAAGCTCACTGAGGTTACAAAACCAATTTTGTGCTTCAGTAAGTCATTAAAAAGTAGTTATGAGTATTCAAATCAATAAAATGATAAGGGTACCAAAATTTTTGCACCGGTCAAATTTTGGTTTAATGCATATTGCACATTTTCTGTAAGTACAATAAACTTCATTTCAATCCTGAAATATTACTGTGTCCATCAGTTATTAGATATATCAAACTGAAATGGCTGTTGCAAACACCAAAATATTTAGAACTAAAAATGATTAAGATTAATAGGGGTACCCAAACTTTTTCATAGGACTGTATTATCTGATCTGCATAAGTGTTATGTATCCTGTTCAGCCAGAGCAAGAAAGGGGGAGACAAATACACGAACTGAGAAGCAGACACTGCAGACAGTGTGCTGAGACACTGAGATGGGAAAGGCCTTTAATCCAAATTTGCAGTTTCCCAATTTTAAACATGCCAGAAAAAAGAAAATCTAATTTATCACAAAATTCTCAAAGATACGAGAGCTATGAAGGTAGTCATAAGTTAAAAAATTTCTCCTCAAGCTGAGCTATGGAGGATTGAGCAAGCTAGACGTTAAATGGCTCTTAGAGCAGCCGAAACGCTGGAGCAGGCGGATCATTGACAACAACAACAGCACACTCCTTATATGGCATCCCAGTGAGCTGCTGAGATGACGAAACAATCACAGGCTTGGCGAGAGGAACAGGTTCAGCGGCAGGCCAGCTTGAGAGCTGCTGAAATGCCGGAGCAGCCGAACCATCGATAGCAGCAGTTTACTGAATATAGGTGGATCATTGATGCCAACAACATGCAGACGAAGTCACAGGCAGAAGCTAGTTGACTATATTTCAAAGTAGTCCATTGAAGTACATTGAGTATAGATTTTGCACAGGTATAATATTTTCAACTTAGCATTTTGCTTGGTTGATGTGTACAGCCAATATTTGGGATATTCGGGTCAAACCCGGCTCATAAAGAAGCAATTTGCCCATTTCTAACAGTTGTATTGATTGGCAACTGATCAAGACAATAGACTGTTACCAATAAGATAGATAGAAAAAAATCTTTTGCACTCTGCAACATTTTTAATTATTTATATTTGCAAAAATGTTTAACTTATAATTGCCTACAATTTTAGATATGGTTATTTTCAGTGGAAACCCCCGTTAAGGGAAATTTGGTTGGACTACTGTATCAGTGTTGTTATTCTGTAAGAGTAGGAGGTGTTTGTTACCATTTTCAATAAAGTCTTCCGGAGAAGTTGACTGATTTATAGTGTATTTTCTGGCCTCTAGTCTTTTATGGTTCTCTAGTGTTGATGTGAAAGTGAATGGCCATCATGCATCCTGGTGAAAAATGCCTTGCCAGTTTGTGCATTTCCAGCAGAACATGGATAAACTATACCTTTCATCATTTCCCAGAGGAATATAGATGTAGTCTCCTAAATCCAACAGCTGATGCCAGGTGGCTATACTTCCATAAAACATTTTGTAGGTGAAAGATTCTTTTTAAGGTTTTTAATGGTTTTTCACCCATTTGTAGTTTTCCTTCTAGGAGCAGTACATTTAGTGCCAAAAATTGGATTGCATATTATTATGTTTGATGGACTATCCTTAGAATAGGTTATCAATATAAGATCGGTGTTGGTCCAAGACAAGGCACCTTCGCCAATCAGCTGATTGGAGCACAGTGTACAAAGATAGAGGTAGGCTGCTCTATACACTAAACATCTTATTGATGGAGGTGCTGGATGTCTGACCCTGACCAATTTGATATTGATGACCTATCCTAAGAATTGTCTATCAATATCTAGCTTTAGACGACCCCTTTAAATAATACAGTTCAAGTTGCCTGCAGATACCTCCAGGGCAGTCTCAGAAGTTCCGTGCATGCTATTTATGATTGAAATTAATGTACAAACAAGTCAACATACCAATAATAAGACAAGAACACAGCATACATACAATGTTGACTACTGCTGACAACCTGACCCTGAGTATGACCTTCAATGCACAGAAATCCCTTATTCATTGGGGGATAAGAGAACATGCCTAAATATTTACAAGCTTTCAGGACCAGAATGGTGAAAACTTTTTAAATCCATGTTGAAAACTTGATATGAGATAACCGATTACGAGTTTAAAGGCCCCACAGCCTCTTAGCAATAGCCTTGTTCACCGACTGTCACTTGGATGTTACAATAGGTTTACATAACTTTCCTTGCACCTGCAGTAACTGTAAGACTACTCCTAATACAGCAGGTGGAATGCAGACCAACACGTGTTTAGCAATATGGCGGGTGGCCATTTTATGTGTATCCCATGGGAATAAATACTCACGATTTGACATAGGATAGGCTTCTTGTTCTAGCACAGGCAGTTCAGAGCAGAGCGTTTATGGCAAATGCCACTTATCAAACTACACAACAGCTGTATGATAGTTTAGATGGGACTGGTTACACTATGATCATCTATGTATTACATCTGTTATTTTAAGATATTAAATCTGAGACTGTGTATCTGAATATTAATGTCTAGTTCTTAAGTGTGTTATTTACCTAGGTGTATGCTATGTGTCTAAAATAAGGTGTCTGGTTTTATGGACTGGCAAGTCTATATGTGAAATCTCTGGAAGTATTAGAAGGTAGTACAGTATGCACTATTTTTTTCATGGAATATTTGCCATATGAATGGAATCGTCAACAAGGTTTGAGCTAGAAATATAATTTTGATGACAAAATTGAGTAAATAAAACAACTACTTAGCCTTGTTTACCTACTGCAGATTTTTGATGTAGTTAGAGTATATACACACTATTGGTGGGAGAATCTTGCCTGAAATGCTGCTAACAGCATTAAAGAAAAACATGCTTTACAGCAGATGCATGGACCATAGACAAAATAGTCCGGAGATGTTCATTGAGGCTTAGGCCTATGGGATGGTTTATTAGACATGCTCTATGACCTGAGCAGAGATCACTCTATATTAGGGTACAATAAATAAGCTTTGAATATCACCTTTTGGGATGGTGGATCCTATGTTATCTACATAGATGATATCCATATATGCCCTACAGAACAGGAAGTGTCAGTCTATTATTAAAGGGGTTGTCCCATCACAAGGATCCTATCTATACTGCTTGTTAATGTGGATGTAAGACTTTTCCTGAATACAATGCTTCAGCAAAATTGCTTTGTTTGTCCACCATCTTACTTTATTCAATTCTTTATGGCCACAGCCCTGATTTAGCTGCTCAAGAGTCAAGTGATGTATCTGCTGCTCTCAGGGGGGAGGGAGGAGGGGCTATGTGCACGGGAGCGAGTCTGTGTATCTAGCTATTCCTGTGTCTACACCATGTGACCTAGCTTCCTGCTTTCAGATAGGGGAGAGGAGCTGCTTTCATTTCTTCTGTTCTCCCAGTTATGAGGTTAGCTAATTCAATTGTGTTCATTATAGCAGAGACAGGCAGTCTCTGTATGTAACACAGAATGGAGTTGCTGCTGCCTGTACTTCATAGTCCAATATGGGTGGGCGGAGCTATATATGAATTTGGGGGCGGAGCTAAACAGATTGCATGTGAAACCCCGCCCACCAAATGATGCAAGAAACCAGGAAGAAAGAAGATTTTACAGCAGTAAAGACTGGTGAGTATGTGAGGTGGGAATACCCCTTTAATCTTAGACTAGGTTCACATCTGCGTTGGAGTCTCCATAGTTGAATTTATCTAAAATCCGCAGAGACAAAAGTCCTGCACAGAGGTCATTTCTCTCAGTGAGGTTCAATATAAAACCGCCAGAAACCCGACAGATCCCATTATAGTCTAGGTGGTCCGCAGATAACCACTCTTTTAGTGGACAGGTTATTCAGGTCCCCATGCAGACCCAAACCACAGAGAGACAAATGCTAGTGTAAGCCTTATAGTTAAAAAGTGGATATTGACATGGTAAACAACAAAAAAAAAATCATCAAACATTCCAAGAAAATCCCACTAAGGGCAAAAAACCCATCTGCAAGGAGTTTGTATGTTCTCCCCGTGTTTGCATGGATTTCCATCCCGTATTCCAAAAAGACATACTGATAGGAAAACAATGTACATTGTGAGCTCTATGTGGGGCTCGCAATCTACATTTAAAAAAAAAAAAAAAAACATCCCAAGAAAATCATAAATTAAAACAAAAAATAAAAAAAATTGTTCATTTTCTGTTGACACACTCTCTCACTTATATTATATAGACTGGGCATCCAGTTTCCTCTCCCTGAGATCTGATTCCAGTCATTGCTGTTGCCTTGTTCTTAATTTTTATGGGTTCCCTAGAGAGTAGTACAGTGCCAGGGAATTGGCGCAGGATCAAATGTGGTGCCTGTTTTCAAAAAGGGCTTTAAGTCTTCCCCAGGAAACTTTAGACAAGGGAGCTTCACATCCGTTCTGGGGAAACTGTTTCAGGGGATCTTAAGGGACTATAATGAGGAGAATGTGACTGTATACAGGGTGTCCAGAAAGTAATACACAAAATGAAAGGGTGGACTTTAGCCAATACTGTATATGAAGCGTTTTTTATTAATGAAAATGTGACCGGGAAATGCACCATTATGGAGCTGCAGGTAGACCGAGATGTCAGCTTCCTATCCCTCGCTGCACCATGTGAAAGGAGAAACGAACAAGAGAAAGCGCATGTCAAGTCCGTTGTGTACATAACGCCTGTGCCAACCCATGAACAGCTCGTGAACCACATGCAGGCTGCGTTCGTCACGGTGAGGGCCATGCCAGGAGTCTGTGAGCGGGTGCGTCAATCAACTTGCATTAAGGCAGGCGGCCAGCAATTCAAGCAATTCTTGTAAATAAGTAACAGTGATTAAACTGATTTTCCATTAAAGCGCTTTCTCTTCTTTGTTTCTCCTTTCACATGATGCAGTGGGGAATAGGAAACCGACATCTCGGTCTACCTGCAGCGCCACAACAGCGCATTTCCGGTCATATGTTCATATACTGCCTAAAGTCCACCCTTTCATTTTGTGTACTTACTTTCCAGACAGACAGCATGGTTTTACTAAATACAGGGTGTCAGAGTAGCCTGATTTGTTTTTATGAAGGGGGTCCCTGGACAAGGGGGAGGCCCACCCCACCCATACTCTCCCCCTCGACTCCAACTCCCCCCACCCACCCACTTTACTAGCTTTGGCAATGCCAAATATCCATTCGGACGTGCCAATAAAGCCTATTTGATTTGATATAGTGTTCCTGGACTTTATATAGGAATTTGACACCATCTGTCACAGATGTCTATTGAGTAAAATAAGATCTGTTGAATTAAAATATATACTTTGTACTTGTACTGCAAACTAATTAAAAGATTGTATTTAGAAAGTAGTGGTCAATGACTGCTCCTCAGACTGGCCCTGTGTTATAAGTGGTGTACCTGCTGTTATTTAGCTTATTTCTTAATAAAATAGAAGATTGGATTAATAGCACTCTCCCTATTTTTACAGATGACACCAAGTTATGTAGTACAGTACAGTTTATAGAGGATGTACGTAGGATACTAGCATTTCTGGACAGACTGAATGCTTGGGCATCCACTTGGCAAATGAGGTTCAGTGTGGAGAAATGTAAAGTTTTACATCTGGGTGAAAATAATCTGCACACAACATACAGTCACAGACATACGTGTTGGCTCCCCTGAAATTTTTCCAGAAAATGAAATATTATTGCAATTTCTTTCATGTTTTGTTTATTTCCCGTGTATATATTGGAACAACACATAAAACAAAGGGGCAAAAAAGCTAATAAAGTGCATAATTTCAAGCAAAATTCCAAAAATGGGCTGGACAAAATTATTGGCACCCTCAATTTGCTATTTGGTTGCACACCCTTTGGAAAAAAAATAACTGAAATCAATCGCTTCCTATAACTATCAACAACTTCTTATACCTCTCAACTGGAATTTTGGACCACTCCTCTTTTACACACTGCTCCAGGTCTCTCATATCTGAAGGGTTCCTTCTCTTCTCCTAACAGCAATGTTAAGATCTCTTCACAGGTGTTCAACGGGATTTAGATCCGGAACACATTGCAGAACTCTCCAGCACTTTCTTTCCATCCATTTCTGGGTGCTTTTTCAAGTATGTTTGGGGTCATTGTCCTGCTAGAAGACCCATGGCCTAGGATGCAAACCTAGCTTTACATTGCAACCAAAAATCATTTGGTAATCTTCAGATTTCACACAGTCGAAGCAGCAAAACAAGCCCAAAACATCTTTGAACCTCTGCTATATGTGACTATTGGTCCTGTGTTCTTTTTATTGTAGGCCTCATTCCTTATTCGGTAAATGGTAGAATGATGTGCTTCACTAAAAAGTTCTATCATGGTCTCATCTGCCCAATAGACGTTTTGCCAGAAGGGTTTTGGCTTACTCATGTACATTTTCGCAAACTGTCTCTGTGTCAGCAGTAGGGTATCCAGGGTCTTCTTCCATATCATTTCATTTCATTCAAACTCTTCAAACAATTCCCACAAAAGACAAGGGGGAACTCCCTCCATCTGGAGAAAAAAAGGTTTCATCTCCAGGCTTCTTCACCTCTACCCCTGGAGCTGGTCACACCAGCATCTAAACGGTGTAGAAGCCTTCTTATGGCACAATAGCAACAGTTTTAGGAGTGTGTGAATGGGTGTAATATTTTAGGCATCTGTACAGTGGACTACCAGAATGAATTTATTATTGTCTGCCCTGGTAAATCTAGTCCAACAATGGTTCTGGGCTATCTGTCATGAATTATAGCAATTCTGGATTTGTCAGAAACATGACAAAAGATTCAATCTGTGCCGAGCATATGTAGATTTTGTAATGGATTTTAGATCGTTTACATCTCTACAGCGAAAAAAAGATGTCTGCTCCATGTCAACAGGGCGCTAAACTGGTATTCCAAAATACAGTGGTGTTCAGGAAATAATCTCTTTTGAGAGTAATTGTCCTTTCTCTTTGCCGTATATACTCGGCATCTATTTTGAATCTTCCATTTCAGCTTTTTGCAATGAAAAAGAACAGCGTTAGAATTACACACATCCAGCTGCTTATTCAATCTTACTTTGGTTATGAGGAAAGGGAAGTGTTAATGAAGATCAGCAAAATGTTACATCCCACAGTGAGTAACACTAGCCTGTTACAAATCTGCATACATTAGCACCGTGTATCTGAATAAGCCGCATTTGTAAATGAGTAATTATAGTTTGCCTGGGACATGGAATAATACAGAACAGTGCAGGAAAACGCTCTATAGCTGGGGCTTCACCTTGCAAAAATGCAGCGTTTTGGCCACAGTAGAAAATGCTGCCAAAATAAAAATCTGCATTTTACATTACCTGCAATGTGGATGGGATTCTGGCTTGTGTTTTTGAAAATCGCAGCATGTCAATAATACCTATAGAAACGCTGGCATGTTCCGTCTAGGTATAATAGAGGCAGAACGTATACAGAGGAAAACTCTGCGGACTTTCTGTGAAAAATGCTACGGAAAAAAACACTACTTGCCGCCTAAGGGTAAGTTCACGCATATTTTTTTGGTACAGATTTTGACATGGGTAGCTTCGTCAAAATCCGAACCAAAATCTGCCTGCTGCGGCTAGCTGCAACTGCCACAGCTTCTGATAGTCGTGGCTTTTCACTGCAGATTAGGCCCAAATATGGGCCTAGTCTGGAGGGATAGTCTTGATGCGGATGACGCGCTGGTTTCCGCCGGGGAATCCGCATTAAGATAGCGCAGGTCGCTTCTTTTTCCGCGAGTGGTAAAATACTGCCCGTGGAAAAAGGAAATGACTGAAGGCGTTTTTTTGACCTGGATTTTGACACAGATTTTACATCAGAATCCGGACCAAAAAACTATGTGTGAACTTACCCTTAGGCCGGGTTCACACGGAGTATTCTGGCTCGTGATTTGGTACGTAGACGCCGTGGGAGCTTTTGTGGGCCGTATACGCTCCCATTGTTCTCAATGGGAGCTGGTACCGTATACGTGGTGCTATTTTGCGGCCGTGATTTTGCGGCGGCCGCAAAATAGCGCCGCGTATACGGTACCGGCTTCCATTGAAAACAATGGGAGCGTATACGGCCCTCAAAAGCTCCCACGGCGTCTACGTACCAAATCACGAGCCAGAATACTCCGTGTGAACCCGGCCTTAGAGTCCAGTGGACGGTCTCAATGATTGACAGCTTTTCCTAGACCCACTTGATCTCTAGGCAGAAAATTCAGATATTTCAATCAATAAGTGACAAGTTATTCTGAATCTTTTCCCATATATCAATCTGTTTAGCTCCTCCTGCTCCATAACATGCTACCTGCAGATTGGACTCCATTTTCAAGGTGACAGATTCCATGTATGACAGGCTGACTGATCTCGACATAGTCAGAAAGTCTCAGTGTAACATTTCTAAAAGCACTGACAAATCTGGTCAGGAGTGTTGGCTGAAATGATAGTGAACAGACGCATTGAGCACATTTGAGCAGGCATAGATAAGAGTGACATTATAGTAGGAGCAGTGGCGTAACTAGGAATGGCGGGGCCCCGTGGCGAACTTTTGACATGGGGCCCCCCCGACACCGAAGATCTCGACCGAGTCCCTCCTACGCATTCCTGCGCGCTCTATTATGTCCCATAGTGGCCCCTGCACACAGTATTATGTCCCTTAGTGGCCCCTGCACACAGTATTATACCCAATAGTGGCCCCTGCACACAGTATTATGTCCCTTAGTGGCCCCTACAGGAATAAATACTGTCACCGCTGACCGCTATACCAGGACAAATTGTGGATAAAAAAAAATCTGGTCCAGTGCATTACAATTTAGTAACTCCATGTGCCTCATATTAATAGCAGTTAACCCCATCATCTCCCTCACATTAACCCCTGTGTGCCTCACCATAAGAGTTACTGATATGTGAGAGACATGGAGGTAATAATAAAGTATCTTCATTACTATTACCCCCAAATGTCTCACATATCAGTAACTCTTATGGTGAGGCAAACAGGGGTTAATGTGAGGGAGATGATGGGGTTAACTGCTATTACTATGAGGCACATGGAGTTACTAAAACACAAGTAATCCCCCCAAATGCCTGATAGTAATAAGTATAGTAACCCCAATACGTACCTGTGTATCTTCAGTTTCATTTTCCTAGAGCAGCTTCTTCCTCTTCTCTTCTGTGCAGGACGGCAGGGATAAGCCCCGCCTCCTCCTCTCATTGGTGGGCAGAGGACAGCAGAGAAAGGGAGGGGGGAGAGAGGGGGAGCGTCCTGCAGCGCTGACAGGAGCCAGAGCTGCAGCTCCTGTGTCTCAGCTGTTGCTGCAGCTTCGGGGCCCCCTGTTGGTGGAAAGTATTCCACCAACAGGGGGCCCCGATCATTATACTCAGGGGTCCGAAAAGACCTCCGAGAATAATGATAGCAGCGGTAGCAGCTGTCACCGGGCCCCTGATGTCCCGGGCCCTGTGGCAGCTGCTACCGCTGCTATGGTGGTAGTTACGCCACTGAGTAGGAGATGTCTGTATTACGTGAATGTTTTGAGGTCACAATCACATGTTTATGTGAAATCCGAATGACACAGTGAGTACTCTTAGTCAGTGTGATAGGGTGACTAGCCTATGAAATAGCGATATAATTGTGATAAGCTGATGTCTGTGCATAGGTAATGTGTTTGTAATAGGTTTGCTATTCTCTGTAAGTGCAATGGTATCATAGAGTTAATCTGAAATGATTTTGCTATGTGTAGATGGAGTTGTGATTTGGCGACTGTATTTCTTATAACTGCCAATGCACCATTCACTCGCATTAAAATATTCACTTGACAGATCTAGACTATTCACAAGCTTTAGTCCTCTATTTTGGGCACCTATTCAACTTTTGAGCAAAAATGAAGCCAAAGCTTTCCTACAGTACCAGCAGCATGTCATATATACAAAATCTGGCGTCAAAAAGGTGGCATGTTCCATCAGATGTCATACAGCACGCCCTATGAAATATACCTGTAGCATGTATTTGACTACATAGAAATGCGTTACGCATGGCACCCATGCAGATTTCTTCTGTTAAAGGGTTCCACAAAACATGGTGTAATCTGCACATTGATCTCTCACTTATTTAGCTTTGCTATTCATTGCTGTTAATATGTCCTCTACTAACTGAAGTGACATTACCAAGGAAACACAGTATGTATCTGACTGCCAAGACCGATAAAATAAAAGATCAAACCATCTGGTAAAACCATCTGGTTAATAAATATACTGTGGTCTAATATTATGGTGTGCTACTTTATTTAAAGGGTCTTTCTAGGACGTTACAATTGATGGCCTGTCCTTAGGACTGTCGTTCAATATCAGATCAGTGGCAGTCTGATTCCAGGCATCCTCACCAATCCGCTGAATGAAGAGGCATTGACTTTTAGGCAAATGTAACATTCTCTTCAATACACTATACTATAGAGTGCAGCATATAACTCAGTTGAATGGGACTAAGCTTCAGCACTGCAGTCCCATTGCCAAGTGTCTAATCATTGCCAAGGGTGCTGGACATCAGACCTTCACTGATCTGTGGTAAGCATAGAAAATCTAATGTAAAGCCTATGCACAACAAATGCAGCACTAAACAATTACTAGTTTCGCTTAGGCTGGGGCCTCACGTCACGCAAACGCAGAAATTTGCCCGCGGCGAAAACACTGCAGAAAAAATCGCTGCGTTTTACAGTCAGAGCAAAGTAGATGGGATTCTAGCAAATCCCATGCCCACTTTGTGGTACAAACCGAGCTGTGGACATGCTGCGATTTCCAAAACCGGTGTGTTTTTGGAAATCACAGCATCTCAATTATACCTACGGAAACTCCGGCAGTTTGCCCATAGGTATAATTGAAATAGAAACTCCACAGAGGAAACCTCTGTGAACTTTGTGTCTAAAGCGCTGCAGGAAGAGCTGCGATGCGTTACCACCACGGCTTTTCCCCCAGCACATTTTTCCTGGGGAACACCAAGTGGGGCCTTAGCCTTATATATTGAAATATTGTGCTCCACCTCCTCTTCTCAGGCCAGTAACCTTGCGTACATTGGTCACAGGGCCATATGACAGCTCAGTCCCATTCAAAAGAGTAGGGCTGACCTGTAATAGCAAACAAAGCCACAATATAATATACGGCGCTGTGGTTGGTAAGTCGTGGAGAGGCCACAGCCAAGTCTCAGACATCCTCTTAAATGGGTTGTCTCTCCATCCCCTCTAGCCTGAGAGCTTCTGTAGTGATCACCTACAGTGGCCTGCTACAGTGGAAATGTAGTATTACATTCAGATGAATGGCTGCCCATGTAATTTATTGAAAGCTTAATAGCGATTCTCTGTTTTTGCTCATAGTGTGAGGTCTCTTGGGTGTCACGTTATAGCACATTTCTTATGTGGCGGCACTGGCAGCTTCCCCTAGGAAAACACCTCAGTACAAGGGGCTGTCAGCAGATCAGAGCACAGACAACGAGTGCTGCCTCACAGCAGTGTCATGAGTGTGCACACCAATAAATAAAAGTAATATAGTAAAAAATTATTGGTTAAGAATTTTGCCACAAACAAATTGAATGAATAAGCTAAAGAAATGTCTTTTGAAGAGAAGTTGCTCCTTGTACTGTAACGTTTAAGTTTGGGGTATTGTTATGAGGGCATTTTAACAAGTTGTATTATTGTACATATTTCATACTAAAAGCTGCACCAATCCACATCTTGTTGTTTACACGTGAAATCTACATTGGCATTGAAGTGGATCAGCATGAAAAAGTGACACAGATTCTACAAGGAACTTCAGTGGGTGCCAACACATTCATTGTAGATGCATCTTCCAATCTGCAGTAGAAATCAGAAAGTTACTGGTAGCCTTGGATTTCTACTGCAGACTGCAGTTGGATTTTTCTACGCAACAATAATGTCAAAAAGTCCTGAAAATCAGTCTATGCCACTATAATGAATATGTGAAGAATATGCAAACACTTGGTGAACGTGAAATACATGAGATTTTTATTAGTACTAGAATGTAATGGGTTAAATGGATTAAATACTTGCAGATTGTATGACTATTTTAATATACATTTATATCTATACACACACACACAGATGTTATACAGAGCTAACCCAATCTGTAAGTATCATTATTTATTGTACATGCATACGCTTCCCTAGAGGTCAGGGAAGGTACAGTATTTGGTCCATATAGAAGTCTTTACGGATGTTCATTTGTAAACACATGCTGCCCCCTACAGCCATTTGCCCCAATATCAGGACTCAAAGACCAAATTTCAAGTGGCTTTATCAGAAACTTAGATTGCTGAGCGTTCTTTCTAAGTTTTAGGTTATTTACTTGAACCTATAGCGCTTAATGTATCCTTGAATATGTAATAGTAAACAAAAAAAAAAGGGATCTGAGGACATGGCAACTTCTGGTTAGGACGAATTTGGAAATGATACTGAAATGCAAATGTGGGCTGGTCTATGGAGATATCAGGAAAACTTCTTGTATCATGAATGAATGTTGTAGGCGTGCCTCAGGAGAACTTCCAATCAACTAATAAATCATCAACATTCATCGCAGTTCCATCAATCGGATGGATCTTCTTGCTATTCTCACTGAAGTCATCATCCTATAACTGTTATCTGTGTGTCACAAAGAGGACACTTGAATCAAAGGCAAAAAAGCCCAAAAAACAAGAAAAGGACTAGACTGTAAGCACACGGATAAGAGGATCAAAATTGTTTAGTCACAGAAGACTAATTATTAAAGAAACACTATGTGAAGCCAACATCTGCCGGGACATCTGTAACTTAATAGGAATGGAAATGTGGCTCACTAAATAAAATGTATTATTTTTAAGTTTTGCTGCAATAGGTTTTCAGAGCTTGGAAGATCCTGTTTCAAAGTATATTTCCACCTCTACAACTATGGGATTTTTAAAACCTCATTCACACATAGCAGATTTTGTTTTGGTGGATTTAAAACATGCTGCCAATTTCTGAAATGTATAGAAAGAACTGATTTTCTTACTATTTCAGCATATTTCCTTTCCTCTGTGGAAATACATCCTCAAGATCTTATCTAATCACTCTCTCTGTCTTTCTCAGGCTATTGCAGTTGAAACTTGGTTCTTCTCATCACATCAGTCATTTCTGTCAGTTTCCAAAACATATTTGTCATCCTGACACTTACATACAGTATTTCAAAGACACATTTCTAAAATGTATTGGTTAACAGCACAGAACAGCGAGAATCACATCTAGTGCAGGAGTAGTCTGCTAGAGGAGTTATTACATGCCACGTCCCTGTACACACCAGTCATCTCAAAGACCATGTTTACTATTACAACTGGGGAAGAAATGTAATAAATCAACAATTACTTGCACAACATCTCTCTCTATATCCCTGATGTTTACTGCCCAAATTAAGCAATGTGCATTTATTCCTCTAGCAAGTCAGTTTCCAGAGACTTCATAAGAGAATGAGATCTCCAGGCAGAGGAAGTCATAATTTAGATACCCCATTTTAAAGGGGTATTCCCATTTCAGGAATCTGATCTATACTGGTAGCCTATTGTACATTGAAGACTTTTCCTAATATATTGCTTTAGAAATTCTGCTTTGTTTGCCTGCTATGTGAACTTATTGCTATAACCACAGACCTGTGAGATGGTACAAGTGGCCTTACTCACTACTCTGCTGGCAGGACAATCAGTTCAGCTAATTGCAGTTTGCTGATAAAGCCAAGTCTGTTATCTATGTAAACACACAGATAACACTGAGCCCAATGTCTACAAGCATGTACATATTGTCTGATCTGCATAAGTAATATGATACTTCATAGTGTCCCGTTCAGCAAGCTGGGGGGGAATACAGGAAGTGAGAAGAGACAACAGGCAAACTGCAGAACAGTGAGATGGGAAAACCCCTTTAATTATGACGTAAACTTAGGTTTTACATATTATACAGTATATCATCCTACTAATATTATAAATGTGAAAGTTTGTGTGTTTGGATGTTTGTGAGTTTGGATGTTTGTTCCTCAATCACGCTAAAACGCCTGGACGGATTTGCGTGCAATTTTCCACAAACATAGTTTTCCCTTAGGATTGAGTCACAGGCTACTTTTGGTGCCACTAAACAACATGGCTTCCTAGCAGGAGACTCACAAAAGCAGGACTCCTAGCCCCAGCTATAGACTCACACACACTGCCTGGCATTTCCTGCCTCAACCTGCCTGCACACTCCTTACTGTCACCTCAGGAGTAGCCCTCACTCTACTCACTCACATTTACATATAGCTTTCCACTATACATACACAATACAACACATCACATTGTAATTACATGTATCTCCTATCGCTGCTATATACAGTACCTGATACATATATACCCCTGTACACAGGCTGTATATACTATATAATTACATGTATTACCTATCACTGCTATATACAGTCCCTGATACATATATACTCCTGTACACAGGCTGTATATACTATATATTACATGTATCTCCTATCACTGCTATATACAGTGCCTGATACATATATACTCCTGTACACAGGCTGTATATACTATATATTACATGTATCTCCTATCACTGCTATATACAGTGCCTGATACATATATACTCCTGTACACAGGCTGTATATACTATATATTACATGTATCTCCTATCACTGCTATATACAGTGCCTGATACATATATACTCCTGTACACAGGCTGTATATACTATATATTACATGTATCTCCTATCACTGCTATATACAGTACCTGATACATATATACTCCTGTACACAGACTGTATATACTATATAATTACATGTATCTCCTATCACTGCTATATACAGTACCTGATACATATATACTCCTGTACACAGACTGTATATACTATATAATTTCATGTATCTCCTATCACTGCTATATACAGTACCTGATACATATATACTCCTGTACACAGACTGTATATACTATATAATACATGTATCTCCTATCACTGCTATATACAGTACCTGATACATATGTACTCCTGTACACAGACTGTATATACTATATAATTACATGTGTCTCCTATCACTGCTATATACAGTACCTGATACATATGTACTCATGTAAACAGGCTGTATATACTATATAATTACATGTGTCTCCTATCACTGCTATATACAGTACCTGATACATATATACTCCTGTACACAGACTGTATATACTATATAATACATGTATCTCCTATCACTGCTATATACAGTACCTGATACATATATACTCCTGTACACAGGCTGTATATACTATATATTACATGTATCTCCTATCACTGCTATATACAGTACCTGATACATATATACTCCTGTACACAGGCTGTATATACTATATATTACATGTATCTCCTATCACTGCTATATACAGTACCTGATACATATATACTCCTGTACACAGACTGTATATACTATATAATTACATGTATCTCCTATCACTGCTATATACAGTACCTGATACATATATACTCCTGTACACAGACTGTATATACTATATAATTACATGTATCTCCTATCACTGCTATATACAGTGCCTGATACATATATACTCCTGTACACAGACTGTATATACTATATATTACATGTATCTCCTATCACTGCTATATACAGTACCTGATACATATATACTCCTGTACACAGGCTGTATATACTATATAATTACATGTATTACCTATCACTGCTATATACAGAGCCTGATACATATATACTCCTGTACACAGACTGTATATACTATATAATTACATGTATCTCCTATCAATGCTATATACAGTACCTGATACATATATACCCCTGTACAAAGACTGTATATACTATATAATTACATGTATCTCCTATCACTGCTATATACAGTGCCTGATACATATATAATCCTGTACACAGACTGTATATACTATATATTACATGTATATCCTATCACTGCTATATACAGTACCTGATACATATATACTCCTGTACACAGGCTGTATATACTATATATTACATGTATCTCCTATCACTGCTATATACAGTACCTGATACATATATACTCCTGTACACAGGCTGTATATACTATATATTACATGTATCTCCTATCACTGCTATATACAGTACCTGATACATATATACTCCTGTACACAGGCTGTATATACTATATAATTACATGTATCTCCTATCACTGCTATATACAGTGCCTGATACATATATACTCCTGTACACAGGCTGTATATACTATATAATTACATGCATCTCCTATCACTGCTATATACAGTGCCTGATACATATATACTCCTGTACACAGGCTATATATACTATATATTACATGTATCTCCTGTCACTGCTATATACAGTACCTGATACATATATACTCCTGTACACAGGCTGTATAACACATCACATTGTCTGTATCACAACATACACAATATAACACATCAAATCACATTTGCTAGCCCACCAAACTTTTTAAAGCACTTTTACAGTTTCACACGTCTGTGTCCGCCCAATACTCAACTCACCGCAGACGAAGTCGCGGGTAAAAGCTAGTTCCAATATAAATCCATAGCCACAGGTGCAGTGCTCTTGTAGAAAGCACCAATAGTGTGAGATTTCCCAGTCTGAACATTGTGCAGGGAGTGGGACTACTACTTTTATAGTTATCTATGATGCTAATAGTTCATGCCTCTCAGCGATACACTGTCCAATACAATATTTACTATGGGACAGTATGTAGCTGGGATGCAGCTGGGAGTCCCTTTTCAGGCCAGGAAATCCGACAGACACATGGACAGAGTTTCATGGTTAAATGTGCATCTAGGCTTACTGAGGGGAACATATTCCTATTAGAGATGAGCGAACACTAAAATGTTCGAGGTTCGAAATTCGATTCGAACAGCCGCTCAATGTTCGTGTGTTCGAACGGGTTTCGAACCCCATTATAGTCTATGGGGAACAGATACTCGTTAAGGGGGAAACCCAAATCCGTGTCTGGAGGGTCACCAAGTCCACTATGACACCCCAGGAAATGATGCCAACACCTCTGGAATGACACTGGGACAGCAGGGGAAGCATGTCTGGGGGCATCTAACACACCAAAGACCCTCTATTACCCCAACATCACAGCCTAACAACTACACACTTTACACACTCAATACCACCTCTCTGACAGTAGGAAAACACCTTGAAACGTGTATTTGGCACTTGCAGTGAGGAGAGCTTGTCACCAGCAGTGAATTTGGCCCTTGTAGTAAGTTGAGGTTGGCACCAACATTTGTTTTGAAAATCAGGGTGGATTGAGCCTCTAACCAGCAGAGTTTGGGCAAATTCATGGTGGAGGGAGCCTCTAAAAACCCCAGTTTGGACCAATTCATGGTGGAGGGAGCCTCTAAAAACCCCCAGTTTGGACCAATTCATGGTGGAGGGAGCCTCTAAAAACCCCAGTTTGGACCAATTCATGGTGGAGGGAGCCTCTAAACAGCCCAGTTTGGGCAAATTCATGGTGGAGGGAGCCTCTAAACAGCCCAGTTTGGGCAAATTCATGGTGGAGGGAACCTCTAAAAACCCCAGTTTGGACCAATTCATGGTGGAGGGAGCCTCTAACTAGCCCAGTTTGGGCAAATTCATGGTGGAGGGAGCCTCTAAAACCCCCAGTTTGGACCAATTCATGGTGGAGGGAGCCTCTAAACAGCCCAGTTTGGACCAATTCATGGTGGAGGGAGCCTCTAAAAACCCCAGTTTGGACCAATTCATGGTGGAGGGAGCCTCTAAACAGCCCAGTTTGGACCAATTCATGGTGGAGGGAGCCTCTAAAACCCCCAGTTTGGACCAATTCATGGTGGAGGGAGCCTCTAAAAACCCCAGTTTGGACCAATTCATGGTGGAGGGAGCCTCTAAAAACCCCAGTTTGGACCAATTCATGATGGAGGGAGCCTCTAAACAGCCCAGTTTGGGCAAATTCATGGTGGAGGGAGCCTCTAAAAACCCCCAGTTTGGACCAATTCATGGTGGAGGGAGCCTCTAAAAACCCCAGTTTGGACCAATTCATGGTGGAGGGAGCCTCTAAAAACCCCAGTTTGGACCAATTCATGGTGGAGGGAGCCTCTAAAAACCCCAGTTTGGACCAATTCATGATGGAGGGAGCCTCTAAACAGCCCAGTTTGGGCAAATTCATGGTGGAGGGAGCCTCTAAAAACCCCCAGTTTGGACCAATTCATGGTGGAGGGAGCCTCTAAAAACCCCAGTTTGGACCAATTCATGGTGGAGGGAGCCTCTAAACAGCCCAGTTTGGGCAAATTCATGGTGGAGGGAGCCTCTAAACAGCCCAGTTTGGGCAAATTCATGGTGGAGGGAGCCTCTAAAAACCCCAATTTGGACCAATTCATGGTGGAGGGAGCCTCTAACTAGCCCAGTGTGGGCAAATTCATGGTGGAGGGAGCCTCTAAAAACCCCAGTTTGGACCAATTCATGGTGGAGGGAGCCTCTAAAAACCCCAGTTTGGACCAATTCATGGTGGAGGGAGCCTCTAAAAACCCCAGTTTGGACCAATTCATGGTGGAGGGAGCCTCTAAACAGCCCAGTTTGGACCAATTCATGGTGGAGGGAGCCTCTAAAAACCCCAGTTTGGACCAATTCATGGTGGAGGGAGCCTCTAAAAACCCCAGTTTGGACCAATTCATGGTGGAGGGAGCCTCTAAAAACCCCAGTTTGGACCAATTCATGGTGGAGGGAGCCTCTAAAAACCCCAGTTTGGACCAATTCATGGTGGAGGGAGCCTCTAAAAACCCCAGTTTGGACCAATTCATGGTGGAGGGAGCCTCTAAAAACCCCAGTTTGGACCAATTCATGGTGGAGGGAGCCTCTAAAAACCCCAGTTTGGACCAATTCATGGTGGAGGGAGCCTCTAAAAACCCCAGTTTGGGCAAATTCATGGTGGAGGGAGCCTCTAAAAACCCCAGTTTGCACCAATTCATGGTGGAGGGAGCCTCTAAAAACCCCAGTTTGGACCAATTCATGGTGGAGGGAGCCTCTAAAAACCCCAGTTTGGACCAATTCATGGTGGAGGGAGCCTCTAAACAGCCCAGTTTGGACCAATTCATGGTGGAGGGAGCCTCTAAAAACCCCAGTTTGGACCAATTCATGGTGGAGGGAGCCTCTAAACAGCCCAGTTTGGGCAAATTCATGGTGGAGGGAGCCTCTAAAAACCCCAGTTTGGACCAATTCATGGTGGAGGGAGCCTCTAAAAACCCCAGTTTGGACCAATTCATGGTGGAGGGAGCCTCTAAAAACCCCAGTTTGGACCAATTCATGGTGGAGGGAGCCTCTAAAAACCCCAGTTTGGACCAATTCATGGTGGAGGGAGCCTCTAAAAACCCCAGTTTGGACCAATTCATGGTGGAGGGAGCCTCTAAAAACCCTAGTTTGGACCAATTCATGGTGGAGGGAGCCTCTAAAAACCCCAGTTTGGACCAATTCATGGTGGAGGGAGCCTCTAAAAACCCCAGTTTGGACCAATTCATGGTGGAGGGAGCCTCTAAAAACCCCAGTTTGGACCAATTCATGGTGGAGGGAGCCTCGAAAAACCCCAGTTTGGACCAATTCATGGTGGAGGGAGCCTCTAAAAACCCCAGTTTGGACCAATTCATGGTGGAGGGAGCCTCTAAAAACCCCAGTTTGGACCAATTCATGGTGGAGGGAGCCTCTAAACAGCCCAGTTTGGGCAAATTCATGGTGGAGGGAGCCTCTAAACAGCCCAGTTTGGGCAAATTCATGGTGGAGGGAGCCTCTAAAAACCCCAGTTTGGACCAATTCATGGTGGAGGGAGCCTCTAACTAGCCCAGTGTGGGCAAATTCATGGTGGAGGGAGCCTCTAAAAACCCCAGTTTGGACCAATTCATGGTGGAGGGAGCCTCTTAAAACCCCAGTTTGGACCAATTCATGGTGGAGGGAGCCTCTAAAAACCCCAGTTTGGACCAATTCATGGTGGAGGGAGCCTCTAAAAACCCCAGTTTGGACCAATTCATGGTGGAGGGAGCCTCTAAACAGCCCAGTTTGGACCAATTCATGGTGGAGGGAGCCTCTAACCAGCCCAGTTTGGACCAATTCATGGTGGAGGGAGCCTCTAAAAACCCCAGTTTGGACCAATTCATGGTGGAGGGAGCCTCTAAACAGCCCAGTTTGGACCAATTCATGGTGGAGGGAGCCTCTAAAAACCCCAGTTTAGACCAATTCATGGTGGAGGGAGCCTCTAAACAGCCCAGTTTGGGCAAATTCATGGTGGAGGGAGCCTCTAAAAACCCCAGTTTGGACCAATTCATGGTGGAGGGAGCCTCTAAAAACCCCAGTTTGGACCAATTCATGGTGGAGGGAGCCTTTAAAAACCCCAGTTTGGACCAATTCATGGTGGAGGGAGCCTCTAAAAACCCCAGTTTGGACCAATTCATGGTGGAGGGAGCCTCTAAAAACCCTAGTTTGGACCAATTCATGGTGGAGGGAGCCTCTAAAAACCCCAGTTTGGACCAATTCATGGTGGAGGGAGCCTCTAAAAACCCCAGTTTGCACCAATTCATGGTGGAGGGAGCCTCTAAAAACCCCAGTTTGGACCAATTCATGGTGGAGGGAGCCTCTAAAAACCCTAGTTTGGACCAATTCATGGTGGAGGGAGCCTCTAAAAACCCCAGTTTGGACCAATTCATGGTGGAGGGAGCCTCTAAAAACCCCAGTTTGCACCAATTCATGGTGGAGGGAGCCTCTAAAAACCCCAGTTTGGACCAATTCATGGTGGAGGGAGCCTCTAAAAACCCCAGTTTGGACCAATTCATGGTGGAGGGAGCCTCTAAAAACCCCAGTTTGGACCAATTCATGGTGGAGGGAGCCTCGAAAAACCCCAGTTTGGACCAATTCATGGTGGAGGGAGCCTCTAAAAACCCCAGTTTGGACCAATTCATGGTGGAGGGAGCCTCTAAAAACCCCAGTTTGGACCAATTCATGGTGGAGGGAGCCTCTAAACAGCCCAGTTTGGGCAAATTCATGGTGGAGGGAGCCTCTAAACAGCCCAGTTTGGGCAAATTCATGGTGGAGGGAGCCTCTAAAAACCCCAGTTTGGACCAATTCATGGTGGAGGGAGCCTCTAAAAACCCCAGTTTGGACCAATTCATGGTGGAGGGAGCCTCTAAAAACCCCAGTTTGGACCAATTCATGGTGGAGGGAGCCTCTAAAAACCCCAGTTTGGACCAATTCATGGTGGAGGGAGCCTCTAAAAACCCCAGTTTGGACCAATTCATGGTGGAGGGAGCCTCTAAAAACCCCAGTTTGGACCAATTCATGGTGGAGGGAGCCTCTAAAAACCCCAGTTTGGACCAATTCATGGTGGAGGGAGCCTCTAAAAACCCCAGTTTGGACCAATTCATGGTGGAGGGAGCCTCTAAAAACCCCAGTTTGGACCAATTCATGGTGGAGGGAGCCTCTAAAAACCCCAGTTTGCACCAATTCATGGTGGAGGGAGCCTCTAAAAACCCCAGTTTGGACCAATTCATGGTGGAGGGAGCCTCTAAAAACCCTAGTTTGGACCAATTCATGGTGGAGGGAGCCTCTAAAAACCCCAGTTTGCACCAATTCATGGTGGAGGGAGCCTCTAAAAACCCCAGTTTGGACCAATTCATGGTGGAGGGAGCCTCTAAAAACCCCAGTTTAGACCAATTCATGGTGGAGGGAGCCTCTAAAAACCCCAGTTTGGACCAATTCATGGTGGAGGGAGCCTCTAAAAACCCCAGTTTGGACCAATTCATGGTGGAGGGAGCCTCTAAACAGCCCAGTTTGGGCAAATTCATGGTGGAGGGAGCCTCTAAACAGCCCAGTTTGGGCAAATTCATGGTGGAGGGAGCCTCTAAAAACCCCAGTTTGGACCAATTCATGGTGGAGGGAGCCTCTAAAAACCCCAGTTTGGACCAATTCATGGTGGAGGGAGCCTCTAAAAACCCCAGTTTGGACCAATTCATGGTGGAGGGAGCCTCTAAAAACCCCAGTTTGGACCAATTCATGGTGGAGGGAGCCTCTAAAAACCCCAGTTTGGACCAATTCATGGTGGAGGGAGCCTCTAAAAACCCCAGTTTGGACCAATTCATGGTGGAGGGAGCCTCTAAACAGCCCAGTTTGGGCAAATTCATGGTGGAGGGAGCCTCTAAACAGCCCAGTTTGGGCAAATTCATGGTGGAGGGAGCCTCTAAAACCCCCAGTTTGGACCAATTCATGGTGGAGGGAGCCTCTAAACAGCCCAGTTTGGACCAATTCATGGTGGAGGGAGCCTCTAAAAACCCCAGTTTGGACCAATTCATGGTGGAGGGAGCCTCTAAAAACCCCAGTTTGGACCAATTCATGGTGGAGGGAGCCTCTAAAAACCCCAGTTTGGACCAATTCATGGTGGAGGGAGCCTCTAAAAACCCCAGTTTGGACCAATTCATGGTGGAGGGAGCCTCTAAAAACCCCAGTTTGGACCAATTCATGGTGGAGGGAGCCTCTAAAAACCCCAGTTTGGACCAATTCATGGTGGAGGGAGCCTCTAAAAACCCCAGTTTGCACCAATTCATGGTGGAGGGAGCCTCTAAAAACCCCAGTTTGGACCAATTCATGGTGGAGGGAGCCTCTAAAAACCCTAGTTTGGACCAATTCATGGTGGAGGGAGCCTCTAAAAACCCCAGTTTGCACCAATTCATGGTGGAGGGAGCCTCTAAAAACCCCAGTTTGGACCAATTCATGGTGGAGGGAGCCTCTAAAAACCCCAGTTTAGACCAATTCATGGTGGAGGGAGCCTCTAAAAACCCCAGTTTGGACCAATTCATGGTGGAGGGAGCCTCTAAAAACCCCAGTTTGGACCAATTCATGATGGAGGGAGCCTCTAAACAGCCCAGTTTGGGCAAATTCATGGTGGAGGGAGCCTCTAAAAACCCCAGTTTGGACCAATTCATGGTGGAGGGAGCCTCTAAAAACCCCAGTTTGGACCAATTCATGGTGGAGGGAGCCTCTAAAAACCCCAGTTTGGACCAATTCATGGTGGAGGGAGCCTCTAAAAACCCCAGTTTGGACCAATTCATGGTGGAGGGAGCCTCTAAAAACCCCAGTTTGGGCAAATTCATGGTGGAGGGAGCCTCTAAAAACCCCAGTTTGGACCAATTCATGGTGGAGGGAGCCTCTAAAAACCCCAGTTTGGACCAATTCATGGTGGAGGGAGCCTCTAAACAGCCCAGTTTGGACCAATTCATGGTGGAGGGAGCCTCTAAAAACCCCAGTTTGGACCAATTCATGGTGGAGGGAGCCTCTAAACAGCCCAGTTTGGACCAATTCATGGTGGAGGGAGCCTCTAACCAGCAGAGTTGGTGGAAATCAGGGTGGAGGGAGCCTCTAACCAGCAGAGTTGTGGGAAAGCAGGGTGGAGGGAGCCTCTAACCAGCAGAGATGGTGGAAATCAGGGTGGAGGGAGCCTCTAACCAGCAGAGTTGTGGGAAAGCAGGGTGGAGGGAGCCTCTAACCAGCAGAGTTGTGGGAAAGCAGGGTGGAGGGAGCCTCTAACCAGCAGAGTTGTGGGAAAGCAGGGTGGAGGGAGCCTCTAACCAGCAGAGTTGGTGGAAATCAGGGTGGAGGGAGCCTCTAACCAGCAGAGTTGGGGGAAATCAGGGTGGAGGGAGCCTAGTATTAGCAGAATTGTGCAACGCTTATGGTGGATGAGTATGAGGATGCGGAGGAATTGGAGAGGTTGAGTACAGACATGGAGTTTCATGTTGGGGTGCTTTACACAGGTGGGCACAAAAATGAAGGCTCTATCCAGTGGTGGTTCATTTTTATCAAAGTGAACCGGTCGGCACTCTCAGCTGACAGACGGGTGCGCTTGTCAGTGATGATGCCACCGGCTGCACTGAACACCCTCTCAGATAGGACGCTGGCGGCAGGACAGGACAGCACCTCCAAGGCATATAGGGCAAGTTCAAGCCACAGGTCCAACTTTGACACCCAATACGTGTAGGGCGCAGAGGGGTCGGAGAGGACAGGGCTGTGGTCGGAAAGGTATTCCCGCAACATGCGCCTATACTTCTCACGCCTGGTGACACTAGGACCCTCCGTGGCGGCACTTTGGCGAGGGGGTGCCATCAAGGTGTCCCAGACCTTAGACAGTGTGCCCCTCGTTTGTGTGGACCGGTGAGAACTTGGTTGCCTACTGGAGGAACTGCCCTCCCTGCCGCCAACGTCACATGCTGGAAACATCTCCATCATATTCTGCACCAATTGCCTGTGGCAAGCATTGATGCGATTGGCCCTCCCCTCTACCGCAATAAAAGACGAGATGTTGTTTTTATACCGGGGGTCAAGGATAGCAAAGATCCAGTACTGGTTGTCCTCCATGATTTTGACAATACGCTTGTCGGTTGTAAAGCACCCCAACATGAACTCAGCCATGTCTGCCACAGTGTTAGTTGGCATGACTCCTCTGGCCCCACCGAAAAGTTCAATCTCCATTTCCTCCTCATCCTCCATGTCTACCCATCCGCGCTGCAACAATGGGACGATTCGAAGTTGCCCGGAAGCCTCCTGTATCACCATCACATCATCGGACAACTCTTCTTCCTCCTCCTCCTCCTCCATTAAACGCAGTGAAGCGGACAGATGTGTGGACCTACTCTCCAGCTGTGACGGATCGGATGCTATCCCTAACTCCTCTGTGTGATCTGAGTTATCCCTGATGTCAATCAGGGATTCTCTCAGAACACACAAGAGCGGGATTGTAAGGCTCACCATCGCATCCTCAGAGCTCACCCTCCTTGTGGACTCCTCAAAGACCCGTAGGATGTCACAAAGGTCTCTCATCCATGGCCACTCATGGATGTGAAACTGAGGCAGCTGACTTTGTGGCACCCTAGGGTTTTGTAGCTGGTATTCCATCAAAGGTCTCTGCTGCTCAACCACTCTATTCAACATCTGAAACGTTGAGTTCCAGCGTGTGGGGACGTCGCACAAAAGCCGGTGTTGTGGCACATGCAGGCGTTGCTGGAGAGATTTTAAGCTAGCAGCGGCTACTGTCGACTTGCGAAAGTGGGCGCACATGCGCCGCACTTTCACCAGTAGCTCTGGAACATTGGGGTAGCTCTTTAGGAAACGTTGCACCACTAGGTTGAAGACATGGGCCAGGCATGGAACATGTTGGAGTCCGGCAAGCTCCAGAGCTGCTACCAGGTTCCGGCCGTTATCACAAACGACCATGCCTGGGCCCAGGTGCAGTGGCTCAAACCATATTGCCGTCTCATCGAGGAGGGCATCCCTCACCTCGGAGGCAGTGTGCTGTCTGTCCCCCAAGCTGATCAGCTTCAGCACAGCCTGCTGACGTCTACCAACGCCAGTGCTGCAACGTTTCCAACTCGTAGCTGGGGTCAATCTAACAGCGGAGGAGGAGGCGGAGGAGGAGGCGGTGGCGGAGGAGGAGGCGGTAGAGGAGGAGGAGGAGGGGGGTGTTCTTCTCGTGTCCCTGCCAGGAATGTTAGGCGGGGAGACGAGGTACACCGGGCCAGTTTGGGAAGCAGTCCCAGCCTCAACTACATTCACCCAGTGTGCCGTCAGTGAAATGTAGCGTCCCTGTCCGCATGCACTTGTCCACGCGTCGGTGGTCAAGTGGACCTTTGTGCAAAGCGCGGAACTAAGGGCCCGCCTGATGTTGAGTGACACGTGCTGGTGCAAGGCGGGGACGGCACACCGGGAGAAGTAGTGACGGCTAGGGACGGCATAGCGAGGTGCCGCAGTTGCCATCAGGTCCAGGAAGGCGGGAGTTTCAACAAACCAGAACGCCAACATCTCCTGGGCCAGCAGTTTAGCGATGTTGGCGTTCAAGGCTTGCACGTGTGGGTGGTTAGCAGTGTATTTCTGCCGCCGCTCCAATGTCTGAGAGATGGTGGGTTGTTGTAAAGAAGCGCCTGATGGTGCCTTTGATGGTGCAGAAGAAGGAGATAAGACAGGAACAGGGGAGGATGAGGGAGAAGTCAACAAAGTGGCGGAGGCAGATGAAGTGGTGTCCTGGCTCGTCCTCTGGAGTGCATCGCCAGCACAGTCAGCAGTGGCAGAGGCAGTGGCGTGAACGGCAGGCGGCCTTTGTCCTGCCGTTGCTGCCTGCCACTGATTCCAGTGCTTGGATTCCAAATGACGGCGCATTGAAGTGGTGGACAGGTTGCTCTTCTCAGAGCCCCTAATCAATTTCGAGAGGCAAATTGTGCAGACAACACTATATCTGTCCTCGGCGCATTCCTTGAAAAAACTCCACACCTTCGAGAAACGTGCCCTCGAGGTGGGAGTTTTTCGGGGCTGGGTACGAACTGGAACATCTTGGGAGATTCCGGGTGTGGCCTGGCTTCGCCTAAGCTGCTGACCTCTGCCTCTGCCTCTAGCTACCCTTTTTGGTGCTGCACCTGCCTCAACATCCACACTACTTTCCCCGCTCGACATCCCCCCTGTCCAGGTCGGGTCAGTGTCCTCATCATCCACCACTTCCTCTTCCAACTCCTGTCTCATCTCCTCCTCCCGCACAATGCGCCGGTCAACTGGATGCCCTGACGGCAACTGCGTCACATCATCGTCGATGAGGGTGGGTTGCTGGTCATCCACCACCAAATCGAACGGAGATGGAGGAGACTCTAGTGTTTGAGCATCTGGACACAGATGCTCCTCTGTTAGGTTCGTGGAATCGTGACGTGGAGAGGCAGGTTGAGGGACAATGGAAGGAGCGGAGAACAGCTCTGGGGAGCAGGGACAGTTGGGGTTATTGTTCTGTGAAGCTTGGGAATTTTGGGAGGAAGGAGGACAAGACTGTTGGGTAATAGGAGGAGAGGAGGCAGAGTCTGACTGGCTGCTGGACAATGTGCTATAAGCGTTCTCTGACAGCCATTGCAAGACCTGTTCCTGGTTCTCGGGCCTACTAAGGTTTGTACCCTGCAGTTTAGTTAATGTGGCAAGCAACCCTGGCACTGTGGAGTGGCGCAATGCTTGCTGCCCCACAGGAGTAGGCACGGGACGCCCTGTGGCTTCACTGCTACCTTGCTCCCCAGAACCATTCCCCCGACCTCGCCCACGGCCTCGTCCACGTCCCTTTCCGGGAGCCTTGCGCATTTTGAATTCCCAGTTAGAAATTGGCACTATATACCAGTAGCAAAAATTGTGGGTGCACGTAACCCCAATATATTCTTTTAATTTCCAGTCAGACAATGGCACTATATACCAGTAGCAAAAATTGTGGGTGCACGTAACCCCAATATATTCTTTGAATTACCAGTCAGAAACTGGCACTATATGGTAGTAGCAAGAAATGAGGGTATTTGTAACCCCAATATATTCTTTGAATTCCCAGTCAGACAATGGCACTATATACCAGTAGCAAAAATTGTGGGTGCACGTAACCCCAATATATTCTTTGAATTCCCAGTCAGACAATGGCACTATATACCAGTAGCAAGAAATGAGGGTATTTATAACCCCAATATATTCTTTGAATTACCAGTCAGAAACTGGCACTATATGGCAGTAGCAAGAAATGAGGGTATTTGTAACCCCAATATATTCTTTGAATTCCCAGTCAGACAATGGCACTATATACCAGTAGCAAGAAATGAGGGTATTTATAACCCCAATATATTCTTTGAATTCCCAGTCAGACAATGGCACTATATACCAGTAGCAAGAAATGAGGGTATTTATAACCCCAATATATTCTTTGAATTACCAGTCAGAAACTGGCACTATATGGCAGTAGCAAGAAATGAGGGTATTTGTAACCCCAATATATTCTTTGAATTCCCAGTGAGACAATGGCACTATATACCAGTAGCAAAAATTGTGGGTGCACGTAACCCCAATATATTCTTTGAATTACCAGTCAGAAACTGGCACTATATACCAGTAGCAAGAAATGAGGGTATTTATAACCCCAATATATTCTTTGAATTCCCAGTCAGACAATGGCACTATATACCAGTAGCAAAAATTGTGGGTGCACGTAACCCCAATATATTCTTTGAATTACCAGTCAGAAACTGGCACTATATGGCAGTAGCAAGAAATGAGGGTATTTGTAACCCCAATATATTCTTTGAATTCCCAGTCAGACAATGGCACTATATACCAGTAGCAAGAAATGAGGGTATTTATAACCCCAATATATTCTTTGAATTCCTAGTCAGACAATGGCACTATATACCAGTAGCAAGAAATGAGGGTATTTATAACCCCAATATAATCTTTGAATTACCAGTCAGAAACTGGCACTATATGGCAGTAGCAAGAAATGAGGGTATTTGTAACCCCAATATATTCTTTGAATTCCCAGTCAGACAATGGCACTATATACCAGTAGCAAGAAATGAGGGTATTTGTAACCCCAATATATTCTTTGAATTCCCAGTCAGACAATGGCACTATATACCAGTAGCAAGAAATGAGGGTATTTATAACCCCAATATATTCTTTGAATTACCAGTCAGAAACTGGCACTATATGGCAGTAGCAAGAAATGAGGGTATTTGTAACCCCAATATATTCTTTGAATTCCCAGTCAGACAATGGCACTATATACCAGTAGCAAAAATTGTGGGTGCACGTAACCCCAATATATTCTTTGAATTCCCAGTCAGACAATGGCACTATATACCAGTAGCAAGAAATGAGGGTATTTGTAACCCCAATATATTCTTTGAATTCCCAGTCAGACAATGGCACTATATACCAGTAGCAAAAATTGTGGGTGCACGTAACCCCAATATATTCTTTGAATTCCCAGTCAGACAATGGCACTATATACCAGTAGCAAAAATAGTGGGTGTATATAGCCCCAATTCTATTGCTAGGGGACTTGCAGGGTATTTCTGAGGTGAAGGTGGGGGGGCACACCGTTGGAACAGGGATTTGGGGTGTATATATGGGGTATACGGGAATACACTGTCAGTGTGTTCCATTCAGGATCCTGGGAAAGCTGGGTTGCGGCGATTGAGCCCGTCAGTGCCACGTTACACTGACAAGCTTCTCCCTGGAATTGAAGTTATATGTAAGCCCAATATATTCTTTGAATTCCCAGTGAGACAATGGCACTATATGGCAGTAGCAAAAATAGTGGGTGTATATAGCCCCAATTCTATTGCTAGGGGACTTGCATGGTATTTCTGGGGTGAAAGTGGGGGGGCACACCGTTGGAACGGGTATCGAGGGTATATATCAGGTATACGGGAATACACTGTCAGTGTATTCCATTCAGGATCCGCGGAAAGCTGGGTTGCGGCGATTGAGCCTGTCAGTGCCACGTTACACTGACAAGCTTCTCCCTGGAATTTAGCTCTTATAAGAGCTGTTGGTTGTCTTCTCCTTCCTATCCTAGCCTGTCCCTGCCTACCCAGAATCTAACCCCTAGCTAACTGGACGGAAACCTCCGTCCCCGGTGAATTGCAAGCTCAGAATGACGCGAAGCTGGGCGTCGCTGTTCTTTTAAATTAGAGGTCACATGTTTTCGGCAGCCAATGGGTTTTGCCTACTTTTTTCAACGTCACCGGTGTCGTAGTTCCTGTCCCACCTACCCTGCGCTGTTATTGGAGCAAAAAAGGCGCCAGGGAAGGTGGGAGGGGAATCGAGTAATGGCGCACTTTACCACGCGGTGTTCGATTCGATTCGAACATGCCGAACAGCCTAATATCCGATCGAACATGAGTTCGATAGAACACTGTTCGCTCATCTCTAATTCCTATGCTAGCCTTAATCCATTCCCCTGAAAGATGCAGCAGAATTAATAAGAAGCTCCAGCCTGGTCCTAGCATGGGATTCAGGTATAACTCATGCCAGTTTCCTGGCGTGAATTAAAATAATCTGACAGCCCATGAATTTCCTATCCTCAGGATAGCTCATAGCTTGCTGAATAGTGGGGGTCTGACCTTTGGGACCCTATTGAGCCTTAAAATGGAGTCCCATCTCCCCTGTATAAATGAAGAAAGTTATTTGTGTGCATTGCAACCCCATTCATTTTCTATGGAACTGGCAGAGATTCCCAAGAACAGTGCTCAGCTCTTCGACAGTCCCATAGTGAATGAATAGGGTGGTACTTGCAACTCCAGTCGTACAGGAACCCTATTCTCAGGATCAATGGTGGTCTCAGCAATTGGACCCCCCCCATTAACCAGCAAATTATGACAGACTGGTTGCAAGATAGAGGATTTTTTCTATGGTTTGCGTATATGTTTGTGGTTAGCCATACGTGTCCTCTTTTTAAGTCTACAATAAATCAAAGGCTTTGGTTTTAATTGATAGAAGAACATTTATAGTCACTGTGTCGCATATAAACACTTCCTCCCTGTCATCACCAAACTCTCAGCTCTGCAAGTATAATCTGATCTGCTGACAATATAAGCTCTCTCACCAACACCTCCGGTAATTCAATATTTTATCAAGTGGTACTATGCAAAAGAATTATTCACATAAATTTCCACTTAATAGAAAAATGGCAGGATTTGTTTTTTGCATTTAGTTATTTATATAATGTAGATTGTGTTAGGCTCTATTTAGGTTCGATGGTTGATCATAAAATATATGAACATATCTGGTTAGACTATTCCAGTGTAAATAACAAATCAACAAAAGGTAAAACCAAGTGTCTGCTCAGACTGGAGGGGTCTATACCACCAGCCATTAAACAGGTTTATATAATAATGACTTGTTCTCAAGGAAACATCTGCATTGAACTTGTATGTTCTGTTTTCATTTGTGTGGGTCTCCTCTGGGCATTCCAGTTTCCTTCCATACTCCAATAACTCTAGTAATTTGGAATTTAGATTGCAAGTCCCAAAGGCGGCATGAAGTGATAGCACTTAGGGATCAGCAAAATGGTTTGAAATGAACCAGGTTCATTCCAAAATTTCAAGTTTGGCTGAAATCCAAATTTTTGGGGTTCACCACCCACAAACCACTATTATACTCTGGGTTCTCTTCAGACCCCAGAATATAATGAGTGGTGCTTATTTGCACCTCAGCGATCATGTGGGGCACATCGGTGTAATGACGCTTAGATACAAGCAAGTTTGTGTCTGTCTGCAAATCTGTACAGCGCTGAGGAATATGTTGATGCCATAGAAATGAAAAATAATGTAATCATACTAGCGGATACAGTAGTTTAGCAGCATCACTCTAAAGCTGTCCATTCAGCATGATCATTAAATGTATGGATCTGGGACAAATCGGAAAGCTCTGTTCTTCCTGCTGTAGCTCTCTAGGGGGTACTCACACACTTCTAATGCTGTACTTTTAATAGATGCAGCACAGTATATGTCCAAAATCTGGGGGGCACTTTACTGTAATGTGAGATTGGATTCAGAACTTTGTATATAAACCCAATAATGTGACCGAACAACAACCACACAAAGACATACTCTGTGATTCTAGGTGGTTTATGTTTGCAGACTCAATTAGCCCAGAGTTGACAGTGTCAGGTATAGAGTTTGAGCATGTAGTCAAGGTGAAGACACATGTGGTGGAGCCATTTGTTTAGTTAATCTCCTTCAGTTCTCACTGCTAGTAAGTAGTTATCAATACACTGCTGAGCTTTTGTGCAGCTTCTGCTTGGAAGCATGTCTGCATATGTAATTGCCAGTACCTTCTGTTGCTAAGGCAAAGTAATGACATTTATTGTCTCTTTTGAAAGCTGGTGCTTGTTTGGTCTTCCCTTGGGTTTTCAGAGGTTTCTTCAACCTACCAGCTTACCAGAGGCACTTAACTTGAGGAGACTCATCGCAGTATTCTTTTATCTATAATATCTTTGTTCCAGTGCCTTAGAACATTTCACTTAGCCTTTTGTTCACGATGCATGGGTGAGCCTCATTTGAGAGCAACACGAAAAACAGTCAATCAATAAAAATTATTGCATGTTACATGGCGCTCTTAAAGCCTATTAAATATTGGATTTTTGCTGTTATGCATAGAAACGTCCCTTTTCATCATTGTTACTTATTTTTTGAAGTTTCTCATATATGTAAGAATTAGCCCTTAGGACACAAAACAAAAGCTGCAACATCTACCCAGTGCACGTGGCATTAATAAAATACATTTAATAAAATTAATAAACCTTATGTATAAAAGGGGCCTTTGGGTTGGCTTAGACACCAGGGTCCACGTGTAACTGCTACCACTGCACACTATAACTATGCCCCTAAATTTTCAGCTGTAATATTGCTCTGAATATTAGGCTTGATTAAACTCTAAGGGCTAGTTCACACGTAAAAACCTCCTGGCTTATTTTGGTCCTGAAAAAACCCGCTTCCTAATTAGGAAGCTTTTTTTTGACATTGCCAAGCTTTTTTTTGGAGCTTTTTTTTTGTAAAAACCGCTTCCAAAAAAAGCCAGGCTGTTTTACCCTCCCATATGAGTGAATGGGCTGAAAAAAACGCTAGCGTTTTTTTTCCACGCGGTTTTTTGCAAAAAACCGCTTCGCTTATTTTTGGAAAAAAAACGCGCGGTTTTTGCCTCTCATTCACTTCTATTGCTTTCTTCAGGCGGAAAACGCCTGAAGAAAGGTCATGTCGCTTCTTTTTTCTGCTAGCTGAAAAATAACTAGCAGAAAAAAAAAGCTAGTGGAAATAAAAAGCTAGCGGAAAAAAAAAGCTAGCTGTTCACATAGGGCTCCATTGTAAAGGGGCTGATTTTGAAGCGAAATCCGCTGTCAAAAAACTCCCCTTTGCCCACGTGTGAACTAGCCCTTAACTGGTTAGTCTCAGGCAGTGGCGTAACTAGGAATGGTGGGGCTACCTGACTGATGCCGAAGACCCTGACCGAACGCCGCCCCCCCATGCATTCCTGCATGCACTATTATTGCCCCATAGTGGCCCCTGCACACCGTATTATGCCCCATAGTGGCCCCTGCACACACTATTATGCCCCACGGTGGCCCCTGCACACACTATTATTGCCCCATAGTGGCCCCTGCACACACTATTATTACCATTTTGGACAAACATATACAATTATTATACTCTGGGGGGTTTTCAGACCCAGAGGAGGATACAAACATAAAAAACACTGTTACTTACCTATCCATGGCTCTGATGCGATCTCTGTTGATATCGGCCAACTTCAATGACATATGGCACGTCACGTGACACGGGCCTGTGTTGTGACATCGGACGTTACTCAAGTTACACAAAATGTATTTTTTCAGCTCACCAAATAGCTTTTTATCCATATGTTATCACCTGGGAGACCAGAAACACGGATTGGACCACCGACTTCAGAACAATGATGATTATAGATAAAATTCAGCTCCAACCAGGATGAAGAAGTTTAAAAAAATTTCGAGGTTGTAAAGATAAAATTTCCATCTTTATTAGATATCCATTAAAATATAGGTCACAACACAGCTACGCGTTACGGTGCATCTGCACCTTCGTCACCTGCCGTGACGCACTTGGCTGAAATTTGGTGAGGAATCTGAGGTGGAAGACTGCCCCAAATTATTTTGGGTATGAACAGCCCCTAAGGAGGTGTCCAGTGTGTGTAGTTATAATCACCTGAACACAAAACAAAATGATAAAAGCACCCAATACAATATATAGAATTCCTTGATTGGAGTCAAAAGTCCATCTGTCAGTCCCCAGATCAGAAGGATTTCTTAATTAACTCCTTTCCGACATCCGCCGTACTAGTACGGTGGATGCCGGGTGTTTAACTATGGTGGCCGCCCGGGAGCCGGGCAGCCACCATAACGGTCAGGTGTCTACTGTTTTATACAGTAGACACCCAGCGCTAATGCCCCCGGTCTGAGCCCGCTCCAATCAGAGGCTTTAACCCCTCCAGCACCTCGGTCAAAGCTGACCGAGGCACCATTTTCCCAGGTCCGGGATCACGTTGCCATGACAGTAGGGAGCCTTGTGAAGGCTCCCCAGCCTGTCATTCACTGGCTTCTATTGCAGGCTACTTTATGTAGTAGCCCCTATGTAGAGTAGCCCGGTATTTTGGTAAGTTTTTAGAGATGTATAAGTGGTGGAGGAGGGAAAAGGTAAAAATACCCCAAAATTGGAATGGTTTATCAAGTCCTAAAAGCAGGCTTTGGACTATTGCAGAGATATAGTCTAGGTATGGGCAAATGGTATAAGTGAATCCTCGAGACAAAATTCTGAATTCAAAAACAATCTGAGAGCTATGGTTTGTTACCAGCATGAAAACACATTTAGATACAACCCAATGTTCCATCAACAGCAAATGTTTATCAATTGATAACATTCTGTTAAATGATAAAATTTGATCAAGAAAACTTATGTACGGTAATCCAGAACAAGCAAATAAATATTATAGGAGATTTCTGGGCTATAAATAGGATAGGCTATCAATATCAGAATATCTAATACATGGAGAATAGAGCAAGCAGCAGAATGCTCCATTCTTTGTGTAGTGAATGAACCGAATCATTGATGCTTAGCTCCACTTGAAGTGAATGGGAAC
This sequence comes from Leptodactylus fuscus, assembly GCF_031893055.1. Taxonomy (NCBI): domain Eukaryota; kingdom Metazoa; phylum Chordata; class Amphibia; order Anura; family Leptodactylidae; genus Leptodactylus; species Leptodactylus fuscus. The sequence goes on along the minus strand of NC_134271.1, from coordinate 120,446,430 downwards.
TGACCTGCAGTATCTTGGTCTGACCACTACATAGAGAACAGATCTGTCTGCTTCCTGCTCTATTCTATACAAGCTGCTTAGTACAGCTAATTGATGGGGGTGCCTGTATTGTATCCCTTCTGATCTAATATTGATGACCATCCCTTAGGATCAGTCATCAATATTTTTAGCCGGGAAAAATCTATTTAATGTACTATTGGATTGGGCACAATGCAACAATTCTCAATTGGAAGTGTTTAAAAGCAATGCTCCTGTGCATAGATATTGCTGTTAAATACTTGCCATGGTGTCCCCTAGGGTTCTCTTGATTTGCTCTTAGGCCAGGTTAACATTTGCACATGGATTTCCGTTTGGGGGTCCGCTAGGGGACCCACCCCAAACAGAAACCTAATCAACTTAAAAATTACCTTAGGAAACCTGCGGACCCCATAGACTATAATGGGGTCCGTGTGGTTTCTGCATCAAAAATGCAGAGAGAAAAGTGCTACTTGCAGGACTTTTCTCGCCACATTTTTCATGCAGAGAGGGGAATAGAATTCCCGAATGCAGAGGTGACCCAGGTCTAAGAATATTAACCTAATGTGTCCAGTGCTGGTCAATATGCAATGACAGGAATGAAACTGTAACCCATGCAATGGGATTCAGCTACTGAACATGTGTGACCACTGGATGTACCACATGTGTGAGATAGACTTAAAGGAGCAGGATCCTATAAATATAACCTTCCTCACAATTTATAGTGAAAGCTTTATGCAGTTTCCTCACAATAATATTTTTGTTATCCAGACACCTCTAAAACAATATCATGCACCACTGCTTATATCCTTTGTAAGAACTAGGGCATGATTCTCACACAGTTAAAAGTGTGAATGACTGTGCAAGATAACTGAACGTCATTGTCACATTTTCCAGTTTGCAGTCATCTTGTCTATACAGATTTATTATCCAAACCTAAATCATATTTTTTCCTTACACATACATTTATTAATTGTATTAGGACGTTACAACATACAGATATATGAAGCATTTTATACATCACAGTAGTCTTCAAATAGTAATAGATTTAGAAAATTTCAAAAAATTACTTTAGGCTCCATTCACACTGAGTAACGCTGATGTTTTTTGGGCTTATTTTGGCACATAACGAACGCGGCGTTTACGCGGCGCTATGTGCCAAAATAAGCACAAAAAACGCCAGCGTTACTCAGTGTGAATGGAGCCTAAGTAGATTCCTGATCCATGTCCCTTGGTTGTAGAGCAGGGCAATGGATGAAATGAAACTGATGAAATGTACTCTATGTTGCAGTGGTTGATGCAGCACCTAAAAAAACAGCATTTTATCTATAAAAGTGCTCTAGTAACAGAGGCAGCTGCAGTACACTTGCAAAAACCCTTTAAAATAGAGCAAAATCACACGAGAAAAGTATGTGTTACCTGCTATTGTGAGTTTATGACTTTTAACGTCATAAAGAAGAGAGATGAGCCCCAGCTGTATAGAAATTGTATATACCTGTAGTGGTTGTGAGACAGGAAAGGGGAATTTGTTATTGGTCAAGTGAATGAGCTTGTGGAAGCCATGTTGGTACTCCTGGGGCGGTGACTGGCAGAGAGGTTTCCTGGGGTTCTGAGAGTGTAGACATTATGTATAGACATGTAGATTGATCCTGTAGTAGTATTAGTAATGAACACTGCTTGATGACTTGAGCAAGTGGCTGTTTCATAATGGGCATGTATGTATTTGCCCTGTCTATTTGAGGTTAATAACATTTTTTCTAAGTACCACGTCGGAATATCCTTAAGAAAGGCTATTCTTCTCTTACCTTTCGTTGTCTTGTCCGTGCCGCGATTCGCCTACAATCCCAGTTCTTGTCGGTATGTAAATGAGCTCTCTCGCAGCACTAGGGGCGGGCCCCAGTACTCAGACAGCACTGGGGGCGTCCCCAATGCTGCAAGAGAACTCTCTCCAGCAGCATTATCTTCAGCCTCTTCTTCCGGCGGTGGCTTGTAACTTCTAAGGCCTCCGGCCCTGGGCAGAGCGGACTGCGCATGCCCATAGGCCATGAGAAAATTGCTGCTTGCATAGTATTGTAAGCGGTCATTTTCTCGGGGCCTGTGGGCATGCGCAGTCTGCTCTGCCCGAGGCCTAGAAGTAAGAAGACACCGCCGGAAGAAGAGAATGAAGAGGCCGTTCCTGACAAAGATGGAGATGGTGCTGGAGAGAGTTCTCTCGCAGCATTGGGGCCACCCCCAGTGCTGTCTAAGCGCTGGGCCCGCCCCCAGTGCTGTGAGATAACTCATTTACATACCAACAAGAGCTGGGATTGTAGGCGAATGGCGGCACGGAGAAGACAATGAAAGGTAGGAGACGAATAGCCTTTAAGGCTATTCCGACTTGCTACTTAGAAAAAATGTCTGAATTATAGGATCCCTTTAAGGGTTCATTCACACCTAACAAATTTATTGCAATATTTTATCTAATTGAAAACAAGTTGGATTCATCTGAATGGAGTAATTGATGGCAAGCACATCGCTGTATACAAACTCTATTTATGTACATAGGACAGTGACAGAAAAATATTTTTCGGACTATAAGACGCACTTTTTCCCCCCCCAAATTTCGGAGGAAAATGAGGGTGTGTCTTATAGTCCGAATGTGGGGGGAGGAGCGGATTTACAGCATGGCCGCGCTACTGCCACCGCTGGTTTTCTGCAGCGGCAGGAGCGTGACAATACTGCAGGCCCCGGCAGCTAAAACACTCCCCGGCATCCACCGGTCTATTACAGCAGATGCCGGGGACTGTCTTAGCTGCCGGGGCCTGCAGATTGCCACGCTCCTGCCGCTGAAGAAAACCAGTGGTGGCAGTAGCGCAGCCATGCTGCAAATCCGCTCCTCCTCTGCAGGTCCCGGCAGTTTAAAGTTAGCATACCTTTAGTGATGCAGGCCGGCTCCTGCACGGCAAGGCCGCAGGAGCCGACCTGTTCCGATGACAGCCGGGAGCCTAATGAAGGCTCCCAGGACTGTCATAGATATATATTACTATTGTGGCTGGTCTATGACACTCCGCGATAGTAATGTATAGAATCTCCCATAGACGGCAATACACATCAAATGATTGCAGGTTCAAGCCCCCTAGGCGGGGGGATAATAAAATAGTTAAAAAAAAAAAAAAAAACTTAAAAAAAATATAATAAAAAATAAAATAAATAAAAGTTCACCTCCTTTCCCTAGAATACATATAAAAGTATAACATTACTGTGAAACATATACATTAGGTATTCCTGTGTCTGAAAATGCCCGGTCTACTAATATTTTTATGTACAGTGAACGTCAAAATCAAAAGTGCTAAACTGCCGGGTTTTTCTCACCGTTTTGTCTCTGATTTAAATAAAAGGTGATCTAAGCAATAAACATTTCCCAAAATGGTATATCTAAAAAGTACACCTGGCCCCACAAAAAAAACACTCTATACATCCCCGTACAGCTGCAGGGTCACCTGTCAATGTGGCCTTGCAGCTGTTCCAAAACTACAACTCCCATACATTAAATATTTTACCATTTTTTGCCTGAAATTTTTTTTTCCCTATTTTTCTCCTCTAAAACCTGGGTGCGTCTTATAGTCCGAAAAATACGGTATGCCCCAAGTAGATGAGGCTCAATCCCACACTCCACTTACTCATACTGAAGAAGTAGCATTTTCATAGAATTCCCCATCAGATTCTGCTTGATATGCAATTCCCCCCCCCCCCCCCCCGCCACACACACACACCTCTATGGACACAAGTTATCTGAGTAAAAGTGACAACCGTAGAGATAACTATAGTGCGTCCATAAAAGTGCTAAGCACATGGCGCATTCAGCTCTTTAAAGAGTATGTACACCTTTGCCTTCAATTGATCATAGCTCAAGGGCACACCCTATTGAGCTTGATCATATAGCCATCTATACCCCATTATAATGTATATCAATCCACATCTACAATGTTACTGTGCAGAGAAAATCAGTGGTCAACAATTTCTTCTGCCAAAGTCAAATACTGGCATTAATAATGCTGCTAGTAGGACTTGTGGCCTAGAACATCAGCAATGATGAATGGAGAAATGCCATCATAGCTAGAGCAGTGGAAAAGATGAGCAACACTAAAGGCCACAACATTGATAAAAAGTTAGCATTTCAGTGGAAGACTTGGGAAGCTATGTAACCTGTCAGCAGAGGTTTAGCGCTCAAGTCAAGCAATCGATACAATCTCTAGGAAAACAATCAATAGGCACATGAGTGGAAGTAGCAGCTTACTAGCAGTATAATCAATGGAGGCCGTGGAACAACAGTAAAACAATCAATGACACCACTGGTGAATGGCTTGCAATGTTAGCAAACATTTTAGAGCAAGACAATGGTGTCCCTTTAAAAATCTTAAGCACATTTAGCACGGACAATATACAGTACTTGACAGAAAATAGTAAATGACAGAAGGTTATTATAGCGTCTACCTTCCTGAAAGTGCCAGCCTGAAGGCTGAACACAAAGCTTTAGTTTGCCATAATGTATATTAGCATATGCAATGGCTGGGATGTAGCTAGTCATTGGACTCAGTGGTCTCACTCCTGACTGATTAACAGAATGTCATTCCTATAACTTCTAGGACTAATGGATTACAAATGGGACTAGATGATAAGTGCATGGCGTTCTGCTAGTCCTATTCAGATGAAAGGGGCAGCAACAGAAATTTCTGCAACAAGTCTGCCACATAAGAATATACCCATGAACATACAATGAAGGAGATTTATAAAGCAAATTCTGCCAGAATTCCGATGTAGATTGTGCTATAAAATGGATTTGATATGTGATTTTCAACCCTATATAAAACTAAATGGAAAGGTTTCCAAGCAATTAATAGAGTTGGGAATGGCTCACATACATACAACATGTTAAGCTAGGTATTGATATATATGCCAGGAATGGGGTGGCATAAAGATGACAAAAGTGGCCAGCATGCCTAGAGTGACTGATACTCGAGTATAAGCCGAATTTTTCCGCTTATACTCGAGTCAGCAATTTTTTATTTTTTTTTTAAGGAGGGGGGGGGGGTCTATGATCAGCCGCAATATCAATGTATAGAATCTCCCATAAAATAGTGGGGGGGGGAAGCTTTAAAAAAAATAAAAGTTGTAAATCCCTCCTTTCCCTAGAATACATGTAAAAGTAGAAAATGACTGTGAAACACATTCACATTAGGTATCCCTGTGTCTGAAAGTGCCCTGTCTACTGAATATAGGGTTTCTACCCAATATTCTGCCAGGCTGAATTACAAGTGGGGGAATAAAAAAACAGTCCTCAAGTTTGGGGAAGGGGCAGACAGACAACCAAAACACCCTCTCCCCTTCCCCAGCACCCTGCATCTACTGCACCCAAATGCTCCGACCATTTTCATTTCTGAAATTTTCCAGTAGCTGCTGCATCCCCCCCCCCGGCTTATACTCGAGTCAATAAGTTTATCCAAACTAAAATTTAGGGGCCTCGGTTTATATTCGGGTTGGCTTATACTTGAATATATACGGTAGTTTTTGCAGTTCACAACATGTTTGCCTACCTCTAAATAGCATATAATACTACTGATAAATGTTCCTTTTTGTCCAACATGTAAACACGACTTGCCAGGACAGATTTTTAACCTCGCTGTAAAAATAGAAGAGTTTATGTGGCAGTCGTGAAAACAATAATACTGCTGAAATGGGATAAGAATGTAATTGGCAACAAATAAGAAAAATATCAGCTAAATAAACTACTTTCAGGATCAGACTACACAGCTTTTGTTTTGAGTCTGTTACCATGGAGATACACAGGTCACCTGCAGGGCAATGCAACGAGGCTGGTTTGGTTATGTGGCTGTTATTTATATCACCATTCGTGTATAATGGGGCACATACTCCACTGGAGGCTGCAGCATAAGAGGTTCTAACAACTGCAATGTTTTGTCTCCCACTACTAGTCAGACTCCTCCCCTGTTGCTTGGTGCATTTAATTGTTTTTTTATGCCTTTTGATAAAATAGCTGTGGCAGATCTCCACCAACAAAAAATGTCGTCACGAGTTCCAGCTGCAGGCATTTTCCAGATTTTCATTTTTGATTTCATACCTTCCAAACAACTTTTTTACTTTTCCGTTCACAGAGCTATGTAAGGGCTTAATGTTTGTGGGACAAATTGAAATTTGTAATGGTATCATTTATTATTCCTTATAATATACTGGGAGCTGGAAAAAATTGAATGGGGTGAAACTGGAGAAAAACTGCATGTGTGCAACTATCTTACAGGCTTTGTTTTTATGGAAATCATGCTGTAGCCAAAAACACGTCACTTGTATTCTAAGGGTCGGTATGAGTCCAGGGATGCCAAATTTGTATAGTTTTATTTATGTTTTAATCCCTTAAAAATATCCCAAATTTTTTTTAAAAAATTTTTTATTCACACTACTGCGCTTACTAAATGGGGAAAAAGCAGATCACTGATGTACTGCATTGCAATGCTAATGTATTGCAATGCATTGCTAATTACTGGCATTTGTATTACAGGTGTTCAAAATGAAAATCAAAATTAAAAAGCGCCTGGCTTGTATGCCCCAGATATTATGGTCTAAACAGAGAGCTATATGGGGGCCACACGGTGGCTCAGTGGTTAGCACTGCAGCCTTGCAGCGCTGGAGTCCTGGTGTTCAAATCCCGCCAAGGGCAAAAAACCATCCGCAAGGAGTTTGTATGTTCTCCCCGTGTTTGCATGGCTTTCCATCCCATATTCCAAAAAAAGACATACTGATAGGGAAAAATGTACATTGTGAGCTCTATGTAGGGCTCACAATCTACATTTAAAAAAAATAAATAAAATAAAATAAACTGATTGTCATCACAACAATCTTTTCTCCCTCTTATTCTATGAAATATGACCGTGCGTTGATTTATATTTGGTCATACAGAGGGAATATTTTGCTATGAGGAGTAGACTGGATTGTGACCCTCTATAGCTCTCTGTTTAGACCATAATATCTGGGGCATACAAGCCAGGCGCTTTTTAATTTTGATTTTCATTTTGAGCACTTGGGTTACGTACCCCAAATAAATTAGAGACATTTTTAACAGTTCACGATTTATTTTGGATTTTGACTAATTTGTGATTGAAACCACTTGATTGTTAGATCGGTGGCCTTGTTTTTGAACATTTGTATTACAGGCCGCATAGAGCAGCCTGTAATACAAATAAATGAGTCAAGACATTTTTGCAGATATAAAGGACATCAGAACTGCAGGCTTTAGATGGGTTTCCCATGAACATAACCATTTTTAAAGTGATTTATCATTAAAAAAAAAACAAACCTGATTTTAAATTAAAAGCACATAGGAATAGCCTTTACAAAGGCTATTCATCTTTTAACTTTTTTTGCAAGTCCAAGCCGACGTTTTTGATTTTTTTTTCTTTTCTTCTTTATGCTAATTGTGCTCGGAAAGCACAGGGGGAGTTCTCCCTGTGCTCTTGTAAGAGACCATCGTAAAATAGCGTCAGGATAAACGCAGTTGGCTGTTCCATCAGCCATTTTGTGCTGGTCTTGCGTAAGAAGATGAGTGAAGAGGAGGAGACGCATTAGGAGAAGAAGACAGAGGTGGCACTGGAATGGATAACAATGTTCTGCTCTGGGAACGCCTCCTGTGCTTTTTGAGCACAATTAACATAATGAAGAAAAGAAGAAAAATCCAAATACGGACAGACCTGTAAAATAGTGGTAAAAGATGAATAGCCCTCTAAAGGCTATTTCTACAAGCTTTTAGTTTAAAAACTGGGAGGGGGGGTTAATGATAAAATTCCTTTAAATTTGTATTCTGTAAAACAATTACAGGATACTTGAGTTTTCCTGAAAAGTTGAAATATGTGCATGGTCTTACTGGGCAGTCTGTTAAATGACTATACTGTATAAACCTGATGTTCTATCAGTTTTTCTGCAGTTAATATCCCCCATTATGGCTGCAAGCACATTTTGCATTTGTCTCTGCGTCTGCGTGCATGCGCTATAAGGAATAGTCTGTACCTTCTCTTCTTTAAATGTAATTCTGCCAGGAGTAACTATATAATAGCAAGCAAATAGCTGAAAAAGCTCAAGTGACCATTATATCGGAGAACTAGGACACTGACCTGCGAACGCAGGGTAAAAACATGCAGGCATGCAGTTAAACAACAACAAAAAATCTATCAGCACAGTAAGGAAAGCTGCTTGCTATCTATGAATAATATCCTATCTGTAATAACATAAGCAGTCCACCTCCACTCACTGTGAAGAGGTCTTTCTTTTGGATCATATCTATGGATGGATCCTCTCTAGCAACAGAAAATGGACTGCAAATTAGCTTGACAGAAGACACCTAGAGGCCGGAACTTTAGAGAGGTTTTTCCAGCCAGAAGTAAGACACATTGTTAATTAGAGTACACTACATTTTGGTCAAGAATGGCATGCTCTATGAAATGAGACTAAAGTGTCTAAAACGTTAGTGACCAGTTAAAAGTTTAACATTTTTGAAAATATTAGTTATAGTTAATTAACATTTTTTAGTTTTAAAGATATTAAACAAAATCTCATTCACTTTGCTGGTACTGTAAAACACACAGTTTTTTTCTTTATCGGTGTGTTTCAACAACAGGCAAAAATGCTGTTTCTGCAATGTAGGGCTTTAGAAATTGTGTTAACCCCTTCCCGACATTCGCCGTAATAGTACGGCGCTGCAGGGAAGGGCTTCCCGCAAACTGCCGTACTATTACTGCGGATGCATGGTGCGCACACAGAAACTGTGTGCGCACCATGCACTGCGGGTGACAGCCGTAATACACGGCTGACAATGCCCCGTAACACCCGCGTTCGGAACCGGGTCCGATCGCGGGTGTTAACCCCTGAGATGCCAGCGGTCAACATGACCACCGGCACCTCCGGGGTTTCAACATAACATGGTGCCGATCGGCACCCCCCGCGCCGGTTTCGGGGGGTGCCGGTGTTCGTAGGGGGCAGCCCGGGGTCTGATCAGTGACCCCGGGTCTGCCCCTTCACTTACCCCGTCCTCGCGCCTGGCCGATCCTGCCGTAAATGAAGCTGTCAGCCTGTGCGTCTACACAGGCTGACAGCTTCCTATACTCTGCAATACACGTGTAACACGTGTATTGCAGCGTATATCTATTGAAGCAGTGATCAGCCGATCACTGCTTCAATCCCCCATGGGGACAGAAAAAAAAAGTGAAAAAAATGTAAAAATAAAAAAGTTTAAATAAGTTTAAAATAAATTACAAATAAATAAAGCCCCAAAAATCCCTTTTTCCCCATATAAAATATTTTATTATGTAAAATAAAGAAAAAGAGAAAAAAACATAACATATTTGGTATCGCCGCGTCCGTAATAACCTGAACAATAAAATTAAAACATTATTTAACCCGAACGGCGAACGGCGTAAAAAAAAACGTAGAAAACCACACAAAATAATGATTATTCACCACCTTTCCCTTACAAAATGTTCAATAAAAAGTAATCAAATGGTTAGATGAAAACCAAAATGGTACCAATAAAAAGAAGAGGTCTTCCCGCAAAAAATAAGCCCTCAACCAGCTCTGTCTACCGAAAAATAAAAATGTTATGCCTTTCAGAAGATGGCGATGCAAAAATAGTAGATTTTTTTCCCTAAATTGAATTTTATTCTGCACAAATAGCAACACATTAAAAAATAATATAAATGAGGTATCCCCATAACCGTACCGACCTGCAGAATAAAGGTAACATGTTACTTATGCTGTACGCTGCACGGGAAAAAAAATAAATGCTAAAAAGTAATGCCAGAATTGATGTTTCCTTTTACATCCCACCCAGAAAGAGTTAATAAAATGTAGTCAATAAGTTACAGGCCCCAAAATGGTGGCATTGAGAAGCTCATCTAATACTGCAAACACCAAGCCCTCATATGGCCACATTGCCAGAAAATAAAAATAAAAATCTAGCTTGTACAATGTGAAGACAAAAACCCTAAAAGTCGCCAAATCATTAGGACATAAGTGGCTGTGACTAGAAGGAAATGTGTAAGCGGTGCGAGCGTTTTCAGGGGACACCCCATATTTAGAGCTTATGAGAGATAATACACCAGCGCTGACCCCCCAGAATGCCCCTCTTCCCCGTCCGTGTCATAGGAGCTAGTGGGAAAATAGAATAGGATTTGGTGTACCCAATTTACTCCGCACAGCTTACACATTCACTTCGGGGTTACTAATGCTCACAACATCACTTGATAAATTCTTTGAGGGGTGCGGTTTTCAAAATGGGGTCACTTTCTAGAGGTTTCCACTGTTTTGACACCTCAAGGGCTTTGTAAAAGCGACATGGTGCCTGAAACTGATCACAGCTACATCTGCCCTCTAAAAGCTCCTTGGTGCGCCTTCCCTTCTGTGTCTCGCGGTGCGTCCATATATTAGTTTACACCCACAAGTGGGGTACTATGGTAGTCGGGAGAACTTGCCTAACAAATTGTGAGATGCGTTTTCTCCTTTAACCCCTTGTGAATGTGCAAATTCTAGGGCTAAACGAAAATATTAGTAAAATAAAATGAAATTTGAAAATTTCACCTCCATTTTGTATTAATTCCTGTTAAGCACTTATAGGGTTAAATTACTAGGTATATGTTGTTTTGGCTTATTTAAGGGGTGCAGTTTTGAAAATGGGGTGATTTATGGGGGGGTTTAATACAAGGGTCTTTCAAAACCCCTTCATAACTGGATTAGTCCCTTAAAAAATGGGTTTTGGAAATTTCTTGAAAATTTTGAATATTGTTGTTTCACTTGTAAATCTTCTAATGTCTGTAAAAAATAAAAGGGTGACTAAAGTTTGATGCCGACATAAAGCAGAGATCTGGGACATGAGATTTAGGATATAATTTTGGCGGTCTGACTTTCTGTATGCACATCATTTCAAACTTTATAAAATGCATATTTTTCAAAATTTCCACCAAATTTCCTATTTTTTCATAATTAAACACAAAACATATCAACCAAAATTTACCACTAACATGAAGTACAATGTGTTACGAAAAAACAATCTCAAAATTACTTTGGTAAGTTAAAGCGTTCCAAAGTTATTGCCACATAAAGTGACATGTCCGTTTTGAAAAATCGAGCTTGGTCAGGAAGTCAAAAAGTGCCATCGGCGGGAAGGGGTTAATAAATTGAGCTTTACAATGTCATGCAGCAGCCTGGGTGATAGGACTGTTCTATCTCCAGGCTTTGTTCCTGATTTAACATTTCAACATTCTAATGTTAGATGTGAACTCTGATATCTCTGTAGACACACTTCAAGTAACTAGGATCCCAGTAGGATGCCTCTATTAAGTTGTATTTAAAATAAAAAAAAAAAAAAAAAAGAAGAGGAAAAGAAAAAAGGAAAATAATTAAATTCAAAACAATCCATTATCCAATTTGACACACAAATAACAAATGAATAAAAACACAAAATTTTTTTAAAAAGCTTGCCCTGCAAAAACTAAGCTAAACATAACTCTGTAGAAAGAATTATATAACATATTATTATGGTTGTCAGAATATGGTGATGAAGAGCAATTTTTTTGCAAAGTTTTTAATATTTATTTATTTATTTTACAAATAGTGGAGCATAAAGAATATAAATTTGGTATAACTGAAGTCATTCTGACCAGCAGAATAAAGTGAAAAAAAAATTAAACTTTCCCAATACTTTGCTTAGTACATTAAATAATACCAATTGCAAAAAAAAAAAAAAAAAAAAAAAAGTCCTCATATGATAAAAAAAGTGTAATGTTTTCCTGCTCAATCTACGTGCCCTACTTGACAAATTTGCCCTGGCATCAGGGTGGAAGATCAATGAGACCGAAGCACTTTTTATTTTGGCAATATCCCCACATATACTAAGAAGCTTCTTCAAATCAACTTAGAGTTAGAGATTGGCGAATCTCCCAAGATTCATTTCATTTTGGGTTTGGGTTGGGTTCTTGATTCGTTTCAGGATGAACAAGTTCTGATAGAACCGTAAGTGAAATTATTATACTCTGTGGTATACTCTTCAGAGATGGCGTTGAGAAAAAAAATAATATAATTCTCACCTTCCCTCACCTCTTTGGGCCTCCTTGCGGCATCCGGAGCCCTCTCTTGGTCTCTTTGGTGACGTAATGTATCCAGGGTCATCGCTGAAGCCTGTGTTTTGGGTATGCCAAGCGTTATAACATCATGATGCTCGGCGCCCCCATGTGATCTCTGTAGCCCAATCACGGGCCTCATCGGTGACCCTGGGTGTATGATGTCACCTGGAGAGAAACATTTGCTGCGAGGAGGCCCAAAAGAGGTGCGAGAAGGAGATTATAAATGATTTTTCTTTTCACCTACCCTGGGCCTCCACCTGTTATACTCTGTGGTCTGAAGAGACCATGAGTATAATAATTCACTGTAATGCATGTTGCAGCGGCCATTTTAAATCATCCAAGACAAATCTCCAATTGTTTGCTTTCATAAAAACTGAACAATTTGCGATATTTGGGTTGAACCCCACTCATGCTGAAGTGGATCACCTATCTCTGCTTAAGATTTAAAACACAACAAAATTTATTGCCTTGAATCTGCAATCCTTATATTCCCAGAACTATCTCCACCTCTTAAAACAACTAAAAGATTACCTGAGACAACCCTATCATGGTATATATACTTGGTTAAGATAAACACATTACCTAAATTCTTTACCTGTTTTGCTATTTACCCATACCACTAGTATTAAAATACATTCACAATCTCCAAAACACTATCTGTAGATTTATCGTATGTATAGTTGACAGACTGTGCCATATTTAATGCTTTTCCTTTAATTAAAAAAAAAAAAAAAAACTTATAGACACAAAAGAGTTATTGCTCTTGAAAGGCAAGTTGGAAAAATGAAAAACAGCCATATCATGAAGGGGGTTAACTAGAGGGTGGGAAACATACCCTGGCATGAACAAGTACAGTAAGGGAAAATTTAAATGTCATAGCTACTATGTATAATAAAATAGGTGTTTAAGGTAGGAAAAAATAAAATAAGGGAAATCTCTCAGTTAATGAAGTCACATTCTGTGTGATACTGCCATCTGCTGGATGATATGGATATACTACTGCCTTAAGGTTAGTTCACACGGGGAGCGGTAAGGCGGATTTTGGCACCAAGAGTCGCATTTTCCGACAGTTGTGGCTTCCCCCTCCAGAGCATGCTCAAATGAATGGGCTGACTCCGGAGGCTGCTGCCGCCAGGTGGATGCCACGGCACAACAAGCCGTGGAATCCGCCTGAAGAAAGGGCAGCCCGCTTCTTTTTTCCGTGAGCGGCAACATGCAAAAAAGTAGCCTGGCCGTCTACATAGACCACCATTGTGAAGGGACGGATTATAACATAGATTACGCGCCATAATCCGCCCCCTCTATGCCCGTGTGAACTAGAACTTAGGAAAGCCACGATCGGAGGAAGAAGAGCGTGGATGAAGAAGACGGCGCACCCTGAATGCCTGCCCAGCGTGCACGTTCGGTAAGTAGATCACATTCTTTTTTAGGGTATTATTTTAAAACTGGTGGGTAGTTTAATATAACATTTACAGTGCCTGAAAAGCCTTTTTAAAGGCTATTCACGCATATGTGGGGCTCTATCAGCATGATTTTGCTGATAGAGCCCCTTTAAATGTCCCAATTTTAGCCTAATAAAGAGGCCTCTGTGCACTGAAAGCTTGGCGATATAAGGGTTTAGGTTTATTATGCCTTGTACTCCATCTTTTACTCAAATGGGATCTTTATGCAAAAATTATTTTTTTTTAAATTATGCGCTGCCTTCGCCACATCCCCGAAAAAGGGACTTGGTGTGGGTGAACAAGGGGCGATATGAAAGGGCGATATGAAGACTGTGGTTAATAACATACAGGCTTCATAAATCCCCCCCATTTTTTTGTATTTAGCCAATAAGGGTAACACTACTATATTACTTTTGTCTTTTTTGACACAAATGTATTTGATACTAAGAAAATACTAAATAAAATAATATAATTCACCTAAGATATAATACATTGAAGTGAATCTTAGAAGAAAATCAACTAAACAACTCACAACTATGTGCTGGTCCTAGCTCTCTGGTGATAACCAACACGGTGGCCATTACAGCTCAGATAAGACTTCTGACAGGATCTTGACAGAAAGTTGCCGGGTAATGTGACACAGACAGCTCGCTCAGAAGTCTTCACACAGGGGAAATTTCATGAAAACGTACAATATATGTGACTTTTCTGTCATGACATGAAGGTTACATGCTCATTTTTCTCCACAGGGGATTCGTACGTACAGTCACTCCATTCCTATATTATCACTGGAAGTTTCCCGCTCTTTTTTCTGTTATATTTGGGTCACCTTCATACAAAACGGTCATTTTGAGGTAAAAAGAGAGTGAATTTACAATGAAAATGTGTTTAATCCACCGTGTAGCTCCTGCACTGTACATATAAGTGTATGGATAGATAGATAGATAGATAGATAGATAGATAGATAGATAGATAGATAGATAGATAGATAGAGGTCTAATATAAAATGACTATTGTACCTTTTCCCATTGCTTTGCTGTGCCCTCTTTTGTGAGGAAATGTGGGTGGAGGGGACAAGTAAGCTCCTCTTCTCCCCCATATTGGGTTCAGTACTCTTTCCTCCCACAGATGATTGCCCCCTAGGATCCGGCTCCTTCCCCCATTCCTCGGCTGGTGATGTCTCCACCTCACAGGAGACCTCGCTGTCCTTGGGGCTAGTGAATGGATCCAAAATCGTACTGCAGTGGAACTTACTCCTGTTTTAGACCAGGGGACACACGTGGAGTAAAGGGTTTTACAGTCCCGGCAAAGAGGATGGGATTCTAGCAAATCGTATTCACACACAGCAAATCGAAGCATGTCAACTATACCTATGGAAATGCCACTGGTTTCCCTATAGGTATAATGGAAGCAGAAAGTCCACAGAGGAAACCTCGGGATACTTTATGTGAAAAGTGCTACGGGAAAAACCACAACGCGTTGCCACCTCAGTTTTTCGGGAAGCGCTTTTTTTCTGTGGCCTGCTACGTGAGGCCTTAGCTTTAAAGGGATGTTTCAGAACTACCTGAAGCTTTCTCATACAACTGTATTATATAGGAAAGCTGGTAGCATTTTGTATTCAGTGAGCTCCTCCTTGTGGTGGTTTTAGGAAACAACACCACACTTTGGTAATGTGCTTTTCGAACAACCAACCAAGGACAAACTAAATAATTTGTTATAATACCCAACATGGCTGGCAAATGACTGTGTTATTTACCCTCAAATGCCAAATGAGCGGGCAATTTTGAGTCTTGATCCAGAGATTTGGAGCTACATAACAGGATTGGCTCCAAATGTTTTGCTGGATACAGGGTGATCTGAGGGGAGAGCAAGGAGTATAGGGCATTACTAATAACTGGCACCCAAGTTTCTTACAGCATTTACAAATCAGCAACAAAGGGCTCGTTCACATCTGCGTTGTGGTCTCCGTACTGCAGGTTTCCGTTTCCTGCCTAAAACAGAGGCAGGAGACGGAAACCTGCAGGAGTCTCTCTCACCCATTCATTTAAATGGGTGAGAGAGATGTCCGGCCGTGAGCGGCGGTGAGCGTTTTGTGCTCTCCGCCGCGAAACCGGGTTTCATAATCCGGACACAGAGTCGGACATGCAGTACTCTGTGTCCGGATAAAAAAAATCCGGTTTCGCGGCGGAGAGCATAAAACGCTCACCGCCGCTCACGGCCGGACCCGGTCTGAGCTTTCCGACTTCTGGCATGCAGAAGACGGAAAGCTCAGAACGGAAAGAAGAACGCAGGTGTGAACCTAGCGTAAATTGTTAAAGTTACCCCCCATTTTATGGGCAGCCAGTGCAGTGACAAAGGATTAATATTATGGGGGCAAGCAAGGGTTATTTGCCATTTAAAGAGGATTTATGGCCCTCAGACAGAAGTTAGAGAAGGGCATGGCAGAGGTTAAAATACACTTGAATTGCACGGAGTCTTATTCCCTATACGTATGCCAGCTACAAAGCTGAGCTTCCTGCACAACCACTATTATATAGACAGCACTCATATATACAATGAAGGGGATGCTGCAGGCACATAAATGTGGCCGTCCCTTCAAACAGCTGACCAGGGGAAGAGTACGGAGCGGTCACTATGCTGACAATCTTTTGCACACTGTAGCCCAGATTTAGTATTGTAGTTATGACAAGACACTGACATATACCGTACATGGTGCATGTTTGGCCCAATGTAATGGATCTGTGGCACAGTATTGCACATCTAGTTTGGGCTGAAAAATTTTGACATGCTATACATGTATATGTGGTTACTCAGAAAAGGGGGCGTGGCTTAATGGCACCACCATGTGCCAAAAATGTCCCAAAATAGGGCTGAAAGACTAGACAGAGTAAATCTGTGCCAGATTTATCATCCAGCAATGACCACTGTGATAAATCTGGTGTATTGTCAGACTGCCTGACTACTTTTGCACTAAGGTTACATTCACACAACCAAAGTGCAAAACAACTGTGAAAAATATCTATTTTTCATAGCTATTTTGCACCTAAGGAGCACTGTTTTCACTGATCCACCATTCATTTAAGTGTATGGAGGGAAGGATCCATGAAAATGGACTAAAATAGGACAGATGTCACACGGCCATTAATCACTGTGAATGTAGCTTAACTATTAGTCAATCTGGGCCTCGGTCTGTTTGCTATGTCTACTGTATGTGCTGTAAAAGCTCATTGCAACATTGCAAATACAGCAATGGACCCTATTATACTGGCAGAGGCCAGTTATCCATGCTATTTCATAAAGAGGTATCCAATTAAAAAAAAATGACCATGGTTCCTTATAGGTGCAATCCAAGTGCATGCAGTAAATGTATACTGTACTGTGAGCACTACATGTCCCAACTAAATGGCACCAATGCAGTTTTCCAATTGGCCAATCTTACCAAACAATTTCGGATCCATTATGTGGATTTGTACACATAACTAACAAACATTTTCAAAGATCTCAAAGTAAGGTTTTCTTATCCATCAAATCTTGCGACTGACAACATTGCGGCAATTTGTATATTCCCAACTAATACCTGTTGGCTATGGAGAAATGCAGCAGATCACATAAACCCATCCGCAGATAATAGCAAAGGGTTAATCATGTTTATAGAGCGTTTGCTTGCATGGAGGTTACAGAAAGCAAGTGCATGGAATTTATCCAGGTTGCTGATGTAAAGCTGATTATGGAGCTGAGAGGAGATGAAGAGAGAGGTCTGTGAGATTAGGTTTTGCCCTCACAGTCTGCCCTACATTGATAATGAATTATTCAGTATATAGCCATGGTAGATCAGATCACACATTAATGTACATCCCTAAAAACGTCTGTCTAAATTAACACACAAACCCATTTTATATCCTAAGAAGAGATGCAAAAGGTTAAAAAAAAAAGGTTCAGCATTCCTCCCCCTCTTAACCCTTGGCTTCCTGACCTAGTTATGTCATACCCATGGTAGAGCATCTATCTCTGCCCCCTACTGCCAATTTCTAAACTGCCTGTCCTCATATCACCCCTATTTGTGCTGCCATTCCTGGTACATACTTATAGACTTTTGTTTGATATGTCGCATATCTATTTTTCACTAATTTTTGGGCCCGCATAACTACCTACACCACAACTGAAGTTGCAGAAAAAAATTGAGCTATATGTGAAGTTTACTTTCTGGTTGGTTGTTCCTCTTGGAATCAGATTATTACAGTCAAATAATATTAACTCTTCAAATAGGTAGTCTACTTATTACTCAGATTTCAGTAATGCCATACACTTGTGTGTAATTGTAAAAGAAATGCTGAAACAATTCGGGCTTACCTTAGCCTGCATGATAAAGCCCCTTGGATCTCATGGGCAATGCATGTAAGCAAACTTCAGTGTTCATAGGTTCCAAAGATGGCAGCTGCTGTGACCTTGACTGCACATGTACTGATAGCGTTCAGCGCAAGTCCAGATACAGGAAATTTTGCTACTTGTATCTGAGCCTTTGTTGAAAATTTTCAGTGTGTGCACAGTTGAATATTCTATGAAACTTTTTAGGGTTTTTTGTATGCATAACCAGAGGGACACTAGGAGGGCTTCATAACGTGGGCCTAAGTGTATACCCAGCCTTATAGGGGTTTTCTGGGTAAAAAATATATATATATATATTTTTTTTTTAAATGTCTGTTAGTGCTATTATTGTGTTAATAAATGCACCCATATACCTTTAGCCGTGTTTTGAGTGATTTCTGGGTGTCTCTGGAAGCTCCTGTATCTCCTGCATTTGCTTACATTGTTCTGCTTCCTGCTATGTAACTTCCTTACTAACCCCTCTCACCGTACTCCCCCCTCCTTCCTCATTTCCTCCCTCCCTGTCTCTCTAGCTATCCTGCCCCTTCCCTACCTACTCAGCCCAACTCCCAACTCATACTATATACTTATTCTCCAAGCTTCTTCCTGTGAGACTAAGGGCTAGTTCACACGTAGGCAAAGGGGCGGATTTTGACAGCGGATTTCGCTTCAAAATCCGCCCCTTTACAATGGTGGTCTATGTAGACCACCGGGCTTTTCTTTTCCGCTAGCGGCAGGCTGCCGCTAGCGGAGAAAAGAAAGGACATGCCCTTTCTTCAGGCGGAAGCCGCGCGGCTTCCGCCCCCGGCAGCTCCCTCCTATGTCGGCTCATTCATTTGAGCCGACAGCGGAGGGGAAAGCCGTGACCGCGATGGTCGCGGCAGGCGGGTTTTGACAAGAGAGAGACGCGGCTCACCGCGTCTCTCTCGGTGTCAAAACCCGCGCGGGCAGTTCGGGTGAACTGACCCTAACCCTCCTCCTCCTGTCCTGATTCTGTCTGTACATGCTCTTCTCCTCCAGTGATGATCCACCTCTACTGCACATGTGTGGATGCGCAGTAGAGGTGGATTATCAGCAGCAGCACGCACAGTGGGGGGAGTGGTAGTGACGATCCGATTCTGGAATTGGAGAAATGAATCGTCACTGGATAATCAAAGAATGTCCCTGGGCAGTCACATGACCATCGGAGGGATATGAGTAACGATACATTTTATATTACTAATGTTATTTAGAAAGTAGGAGGGTGTCTAGATTAGTGTAGAAATTTCCAGTTATTTTGGACAACCCTTCAAGCGACACTTGTTCTCACAGATTCAGGACACCATAGTTCTGATTTCTATGACAAAATCTTAGTTATAAAATCAAATGTGGCAGATTAATAGCAGAAATTCATCTGTCCTATTAATCTGAATGAGGCTTGCAAAAATCCATGTGCTTGCCACCAAAATAACTCCAGATCAATGTGAAAGATTTTCAGTTGCAGAAATGTATGCAACATAATCTGCTGTATGAGAGCTAACTGTAAAAGTGAGTCCACACCTAGAAGCACATAGACTTCACTATAGACTTCTATAAACAAAAGCAAACATGTAAAACACAGTTAAAAAACAGTGAAAGGGAGCCTTCACACGGAGTATACGTAAAAGTTGTTCAGAATGAGCGCGTAAAAAACAGCTCCCATTGACTTGAATGGGTGCCGGCATACGAGCGCTACCCATTGAAATCAATGGGAGGCTTTTTTCCCTATTGCTTTCAATGTGTTAGGCTCAGCAGTGGGGTAGGGACGCCTGGCTTTAGGGTGCGTTCACACGATGTAACGTGCTGCGTGATATGGCACGTATATGGCGTGAGAGTTTGCGCACCGTAAACGCTCGGAAGTTATAATCGTATACGCCGGCGGCCGCAAAATCACGGCTGCAAAATAACGCGGCGTATACGATCCTAACTCCCATTGAAATCAATGGGAGCGTTTACGGCACGCAAACTTACACACGCCATATACGTGCAATATCATGCGGCACGTTACATCGTGTGAACGCACCCTTAAGGTGCAAATTGGGCTACAACAACTATAATTCTAAAAAACTAACGTTTTCACACATCAGTGATACACTGCTAAAAATCAGTGCACGTCTATTTCTTTATGCTACCCTCAAAGATGGCAGCATAAACTTCACACTTGTAAATTATATTCCCTTAAATGAATGCTTAATAAACGTCACTGCCTATAATTGAAAAAAATGCAATAAAATACTCACAGCAGTAGTACCTTGTATAGTAGATTCATTTTTACATGGAGACTCTTCGTTCCCCATAATGACATTGAACTCCACAAACAATGACTCCACACCGATAAGGTGGAATCAAGGATTGGTTTTTACTTCATTCTTTGGGTTCATCCATCTTAATCTTCTGGAAAGGTAAAAAGAGAAAAGTGACACATTTATGGGATGGTAGGCAAGATAACTTCCCAAAAGTACAGTCTGTAATCTGGCTCAAGTATAAATAGTGCAAACACAGTTCATTTACAGTTAAAACATAGTGTGTGTGTAAAAGGAATAATGCTAATTTTCACTATTACATGATTTGTATTCTGCATTTTTAGCAGGTTCCCCCTCTGTAGACCCTCTAATTTTAAGTAGTCCCTAAATTGGTGGGTGGAATCGATTACAAGCACTGTCTTCTCCTCTTGCTCTTGAGTTTCCTCAAGGCTCGGTCTTAGGCCCCACGCTCTTCTCTTTCTACACAACCCCTATTGGAAAAATCATCATCAGATTTTGCTTTCAGTCCAATCTTTATGCTGATGACACCCAATCATATACCTTATCCCGTGACATCACCCCTGCTCTAATACAGAATACCAGTGACTGTCTCTCTGCTGTCTCAAATATGTCTTCACTTTATCTGAAACTGAATATCTCAAGGATTGATCTACTGCTGTTTCCACCATCTAACAAACCTAACCCTGATATCTCCATTTCAGTCTCTGGCCTTACCATAACTCCTAGGCAGCACGTCCACTGCCTCAGGGTTATGTTTGGCTTAGACCTTTCCTTCATCCCCCATATCACTCACATGTTCATGTCATCTCCACCTCAAAAATACCTCCAGAATCTGCCTTTCCTTACCCTGGAAACATTAAAACCTGTATTGTCGTCCTCATTCACTCTTGACTTGACTACTATAACTCCCTTCTAATCAGTCTTCCCCTTACTAAACTCTAACCACTACAATGCTCCAAATGCTGCACTAATGCCTCCAATCTGTGCCAGTCACTACATTGGCTTCCTATTCTATACAGAATACAATATAAACTTATCACTCTCATCCACAAGGCTCTCCATAATGCCGCACCTCCCTACATTCCCTCCGTCATATCTGTCTATCACTGAACCCGTGCTCTCCATTCAGTCAATGACCTAAGACTAGCATCCTCTATTAACAGAACCTCCCACACTCGTATACAAGACTTCTTCCAAGTTGTACCACTTCTCTGGAATGCTCTACCCTGGACAATCAGATTGACTTCCAATGTCTACAGTTTCAAGCACAAACTAAGGACACATCTTTTCAGATAGGATTATCACAATTACTAATATAACTTCTTCCGCTGTTAGAATCCCTAAAACTAACCCTCCACTGTTCATGTTCCTGCAGTATCCCACAGGATATGATGCCATATCAGGCTGTAATCTTATATGTCCACCATCTGCACATAAAAAGACACTGACTGGTGACAGCTCATACAGCTTTATTTATATGGGTAATGAAAATAACCTTTATCACAAAATCGGCTGGAACACTGTATAAGAAATGCTACTTCAGATGCTGTCCTTACTACCTCTTGTGTCACCCCCTCTACCTTATAGATTGTAAGCTCTTGGGAGAAGGTCCTTCCACTCCATTGTGTGAATTAACTTATTGCTCTATGATGTCTCACTCTGTCTCTATTTGATACACATTTCCTATTCCTCTCCAGCACACTCTGTCTGTGCCTATCCACTTTCACTCAGCTCTTGCTCACTCTATTCCCTTCCCATAGACTACTACTATGTACTGTGATCTAATACCTGTGAGAACTACAGCAGCTGAGCTCTAGAGCAGCAGCTCTCCTGCGCTGGTTCAAAGAAAAAAAAAGTAAAAAAAAAATAAAAATTGCCCGGGCTGCCGCCCCCCTCCCATGCGCCCGAGGCGGGCACCTCACCTTGCCTCATTAGAGGTGCGGCGCTGCCTGGCGGACACGGAGAGCGGGGAGCAGTTTAATAGTGAGGATGTCTGCGATCGACCCATACTTCCTTTGCGATCGACCGGTAGATCGCAACCGACGTATTGAGCACCCCTGATCTATAGGATAGGGGATAACTTGGAGATAGGTGGAGGTCTGTCTGTTCAGTCCCCCCATTTAAATGTAGTGATAGGCCACAAGTGTGGAAGATGCCAAAGTACAGAGCTCAGCTGTCTCTGGTGTATCTGTTACAATTAATGCTTTTGACCCCTTCAGGCACCAGTACATCTGCCATCTCAGTACCCTATATAGCTATGTCCCTATATTGCAAGGTTGAGTAACATTTGTGCCCAACAGAAAAAATTGTGGGAGATTTTTCAAAAGAAATGAAAGGAAAAAAAAAATACATATTATTTTTACATTTGGCCTATCAAGTTTCTGCCTTATTTTTTCAAAAAGGTGCGTGTACTAACACAAAGCTTAATATGACGACAATTTAGGTATACCGGTATTTTCTGACAGCCCAAGTATTGCAAGCCCTCTGCAAAAGGAGAAGAATCCCAACAAATGTTCCCCAGCCCTCCAAACCAGAAGGTCTCACAGGGTCGGTAATGGACACTCTCCACTGAAGTTTAAGTTGAGCTAGTTTTACTCCTGAACACATCAGTTTCCATCATGATCCAAAGTCAAGATTTGGCTTTCTTGCAATAAATACATTGTAGTGCAGGACATTGCCTTTTTATAGGTACTACTGCATTAGAACTGATGTATGTACATCTGATGTCGTTTTTTACAGTGTATCATAGAAACTATGGACAGTCATTGGCTTATCATATTTATATATATTCTATAAATCAAGAGATTAAGAAAACATATGTACAGAATATAACAAATATAAGAAAAAAGTACCACAGCTTCTAAAAAAATACACATTTATATTGATCTCCCTTTCTAGAAATTTACAATAAGTTTACTACCTGCACTGACATATCATAAGAATGCTCTGGAAAATGACATTGGTAAAGACAATATCACTCACCAATTCAAGGTCATCTCTTATCTGACACCAGTGTTGTAGAATTAATAAAATCATACATGTTCTATCCTCTGGACAAACTTCATATTGCAAAGGCTAAGGCGCTTCACAGCAGTGACTAAACCATGTAGGAAAGGGATTTCACTTCTCTAACCTGTAAGCTAGGAAGCTTAAGAAGGTGTCGCCTGACCCGAAACGTATTCTAATCTGCAAAGTTATCTGGTTGTGACTAATGCATCCAGTCTTTTCAGAATGGTAGACCGACCATGAGGTGGTCTTTCATGCAATCTCCTTTTTCCTTAAGCTTCCCGCATGACTGAAGCCTGGATTTAATAAAGACATTCAACTTATCACATTATCAGGACCAACGATGTAGTCTCTTACTACATATGAGGAGTGTACGTTAAATTCAATGTCTCCTGTCCAGTGCAATGTAGTGGATCGAACCGATAGTCATAAAACTACCATAATTTAATGCTTGCTTGGCCCTTTGCTTCTCTTTATTTAGTCATGGTAACCCACACTGGTGGGCTGAGGTCTCTGTGGATAGATGTCTCAAAGGTCACAAGGTGCACATAGAAGTACATATATGGTGAACCAAATGATCGTTTCATGTTATCTGTAGAGAATTTCTGGTTCAGTGCATTACATTTTCACATACATCCTAAACATAGATGAAGAACACAAAAGCAAACAAATCAGTCTCAAATACTAGACTTTATTTATAAAAAAAAATAATGATCCGATATCATTTGTCTTGTAATAGTTGGGTAAAAAATATGCAAATCTATTCTCCAGGATGTAATTAGGAGAACAATGCCTCTGTATGCTGCCCTCTTGGGACAGCCCCCTTAACATCATGCATGACTCAGTTAAAAAGCCTACTTACATGACGCAGAGTTTATTGCCAAATTAGTATTTCTATTCCAAAAGGAACAGATTCCCAGCTATGGACAGTGCTGTTTCGGTCTTTTGGACCTCCTCAGCATAGCGCAGGGATACTGATTTAGCAGAGTGAGAGACTATAGACCAGGGTCAGGGGATAATCATACACATTAGGCAGAGTGTGTGCCTACATAGGCGTACGGAGACTTACAAGTCATTCCTGCCCCGCTAGGGATTCTGGGTAAAAAATATGCAAATAGTTGATCAGTCCTGAACATCAGCTTGGAGAAATTTTAACCACTCCCTCCATACAAAACAACTTCAACTCTGTTATGTGTGTGTCCTCCTATGACCTGCAGATTTCAGGTCCTTTCATAACATTTCTATTAGATTAAGGTAAAGATTTCGGCTTGGCTATTCCAAAAGTTAAATTTTATTCTTAACCAGTCTTTTATAGAATGACTTATATAGGTAGCTTGTTTGTCATGCTGCATGACTCACACTGTTTTGAGATTCAGCTCAAAAACATCAAATAGATTTTCCTTCAGAATTTGCTGGTAACATTTAGAATTCATTGTTCCATTAACTAATTCCCAACATCTGCTGTAATAGTACAATGGATGTTGGGTATTTACATATAGTGGCCACTCAGGAGCTAAGCAATCACCATAGGCACTAGGTCTCCATTGTACCATACATTGAAGACTCGGCACTAATGCCCACAATCAGTGCCCACAAAGCTGATCAGGGTGCCATTTTCCTGGGAAGGATCACCAACCCCCAGAGCAAAATTCAGGGTTGGCATGAAGGCGGGAGTCTATTGAAGGCTCCAGTCTAGTATCGTGAATAATTAAAGAAAAAAAAGTCAAATCATTGATCATTTTACACAAAACTCCAAAAATGGGCCAGACAAAAGTATTGGCACTCTCAGCCTAATACTTGGTAGCGTAACGTTTAGACAAAATAACTGCGAACAACCGCTTCCAGTAACCAGCAATGAGTTTCTTACAATGCTCTGCTGGAATTTTAGACCATTCTTCTTTGGCAAACTGCTCCAGGTCCCTGAGATGTGAAGGGGGCCTTCTCCAAACTGCCATTTTGAGATCTCTCCACAGGTGTTCTATGGGATTCAGGGCTGGACTCATTGCTGCCACTTTACAAGTCTCCAGTGCTTTCTCTCAAACCATTTTCTAGTGCTGACATGAAGTGTGTTTTGGGTCATTGTCCTGCTGGAAGACCCCTGACCTCTGAGGGAGACCCAGCTTTCTCACACTGGGCCCTACATTATGCTGCAAAATTTGTTGGTAGTCTTCAGACTTCATAATGCCATGCACACGGTCAAGCAGTCCAGTGCCAGAGGCAGCAAAGCAACCCCAAAACATCAGGGAACCTCCGCCGTGTTTGACTGCAGGGACCGTGTTCTTTTCTTTGAAGGCCTCTTTTTTATTTCCTATAAACTCTATGTTGATGCCTTTTCCCAAAAAGCTCTACTTTTGTCTCATCTGACCAGAGAACATTCTTCCAAAACGTTTTTTGCTTTCTCAGGTAAGTTTTGGCAAACTCCAGCCTGGCATTTTTATGTCTCTGGGTAAGAAGTGGGGTCTTCCTGGGTATCCTACCATACAGTCCCTTTTCATTCAGATGCCGACGGATAGTGCGGGTTGACACTGTTGTATCCTCGGACTGCAGGGCAGCTTGAACTTGTTTGGATGTTAGTCAAGGTTTTTTATCCACCATCCGCACAATCTTGCATTGAAATCTCTTGTCAATTTTTCTTTTCCGTCCACATCTAGGGAGGTTAGCCACAGTGCCATGGGCTTTAAACTTCTTGATGACACTGCGCACGGTAGACACAGGAACATTCAGGACTTTGGAAATGGACTTGTAGCCTTGAGATTGCTCATGCTTCCTCACAATTTTGCTTCTCAAGTCCTCAGACAGTTCTTTGGTCTTCTTTCTTTTCTCCATGCTCAATGTGGTACACACAAGGACAAAGGACAGAAGATGAGTCAACTTTAATCCATTTCAACTGGCTGCAAGTGTGATTTAGTTATTGCCACCACTTGTTAGGTGACTCAGGTAAGTAACAGGTGCTGTTAATTACACAAATTAGAGAAGCATCACATGATTTTTCAAACAGTGCCAATACTTTTGTCCACCCCCTTTTTTATGCTTGGTGTGGAATTATATCTAATTTGGATTTTTGACTATTCTTTTTGTGGTTTTCCATTGAAGATAAATTAAATTAAGATAATAATACCAAAGAATTTGTGATTGCAGTCATTTTCTGGAAGAAAATGAGTATTATCTGACAGAATTGCAGGGGTGCCAATACTTTTGGCCAACACTGTAGGTAGTTTGTTTTACTTGATCCCTCATCCAAGTGGCTTAAAACTCTCTATCAGCTGATCGACTGGGGTGCCAGTAGTTGGATCCCTGCCAACTTGGTATTGATGATTGATACAAAAAAATTAGCTATCAATACTTAAAAGAGGATATCCAGGAATATGTAATTCATGAAATATCCTTAGAATAGACCATAAATATCTGATCCGTGTACAGGGTTAGGCGGAGGTACTGCAGCTCAGCTCATATTGAGTTCAGTTGATCCAGAGGATGCAGAAGGCTGCCATAGTGACCAACCAATCGGATATTTATGGCCTTTCCTAAGATTATTTCTGGACAATCCATTTAAGTACTGGAAAGCATCTAAATGCAATTTATTCAAAACAACTCTGAAATACCAACCCTTTCTTTCTAAAATAGAGTGCAATTAAACAGCAAAACGTTTACATATACTCTTACGTAATTCCAGTTTATAGTCTTAATTTGTTTCTTGGTTACATAAGGTAAAAGGTTTATAAAATATTAAAGTGATATGCAGTACAAAAGTTCGTTAAGTACCAAAGAAATCACACATTTCTATTGTCAAGTAAAGTCTTTTCAACTCTCGTTCTCAAAACTAGGTCCAAATGTTTATATACATAGCTATTTTCACCAAGGATTTGTTCTAGCTTTTCCCCGAAGTCATTGCTGACTGTGATATTCTGTGTCCCATTCCTTAGGCTGTTAATTGGTCTCAGTGGTCACGTGATCGCTAGAAGAAAACTGCAGAGCAGCAGGATCGGACCACGCTGGAAGGCACCAGAGCACAGGGGGCAGGTGAGAATGTTTTTATTTTTTATTTTTTCACCTTCTCCAGTCTAAAATAAAAAAAAAAATATTATCCTGGACAACCCCTTTAAAAATTTTACTTTTACCTGTAACATACATCATATCACAAATTACAAAAATGTGCTTAAAGAGGACTTTTCATGTCCTCATAGATGGGCAGTATTATATACTGCTTGAAATGCTCTATGGGGTTCCCCAATATGTGCCCTGGTGCTGGAGATACCAGTGCTGTTAATTTCGGCAGCGATATCTACCCACTGTCAGAAGAGTGGGCCTTACTGCTCAGCGTAATTTTTGGCCTGTGAGGAATGTCCCCTCAATTGTACTGTTTCATAGACTTGTACTGTCGGGGCTGGGTTACTCCGCACAGCCCAACAGCGATGCTGAGCAGTAAAGCCCGCCCATCTGACAGTGGGGAAACATCGGAGCCAAGAATGTGCTGAATTTACTGAAGTGTCAGGTTCCTAGCGGAATACTGCACATCTACGAGGACGTGAGAGTTGACGAATCTCCATGTATATTTTATCTGTGTGGCACCAGGATTCTAGTGCAGTCCTCGTACCCAAACTCTAAATTCAAAGGGAGTCTACTACCATCCCCATATTCAACTGTTTCCACTGTGTTACAGAGCACATTACAGTGATTCATAACTAATAGAGATGAGCGAACACTGTTCGGATCAGCCGATCTGAACAGCACGCACCCATAGAAATGAATGGAAGCACCCGTGACGCCGGCTGGCTGCCAGCAAAGTCAGCATCACAGGTGCTTCCATTAATTTATATGGGTGCGTGCTGTTCAGATCGGCTGATCCGAACAGTGTTCGCTCATCTCTAATAACTAACCTTTGTGAATCCCTTTTCTAGATTTGGAGAAAGCATCTTTGAAATTTTATGCAAATGAAGCAGTTGGCGCACTCTATGTGGGCCATCAGCCCTGGGAGCACTACTGTTGTAGTATGGTGATATCATAGCCGTAGGAGCACCAACTATCTGTGCACAGAGTGGCACAAGCAGAAGATGATAGGGGTCTGAGTGGCAACAACAGTACACCAGTGAGGTTGGAATCGAATAAGACCCCAGTTCTGCAAGGCAATAGTCCTTATTACTTAGCCAATTTATTGGACGTGATGAAATCCACTTTAAAATGTAGCAGGGTTTTGCTAGCCTGTTTCATATTGGAACTCTCCACTTCAAAATGGCCCAAAAGAATAATTTTGCATCCCAAAATGCAATTGTGATTTATATTGGTCACAAGAATTAGGTGTTTTTCACCAAGTTTTGGAGTGGATGGTTAAACAACTGTGCCACTCCATTCATTTGAATAGGAACTGCTGATCAACAAGTTAACCCCTGGAAGAGCCTCCAAAGGCTGTTGGACATGACCACGTATGGGTGAAGTAACATCATCTGTGTCTTAGCCATAGTTACTGGATGGAGAGCTGCCCTGTGACCTGAACTTGGAGCATTCTAATTAATTTATGATACTGTAAGCTTCAGAATTACTGTAGCTCCTCTATCCTCCTCCGAAACATACTGTATTTGTAGGCCTAAACATGGTTGTGTGTATCAGCCCTTAGAGCTGTGTTTTGTGAGGTTCCTCTGTTATTCCCTCTGAAAATATATGAAGAAATTACCAGTAGGGCACATACACACATGTACTGTAATTATTGCAGATTTTTTTTTAATGTGGCCTTGTAATGTAATGTCATTTTTGTAAATACGGTAATTACCAAATGAACATAAAAAAGGATTTGTTGCATTTTTAAGATTTGCATCTTCCCAATATAGAAAAAAAAATAATTCATTCTTCATTTTCCTTTTCTACTGTAGCAAGGTCTGAAGAAATACAGCACATACACCAGAGACGAACATGCGAAGTGACGGAAACAGGTCAGCCATTCATAATATGGATGCCATTTGTTACCTCATCGGATAATTACTTTAGTACACGTTTTAGCTGTAATGGCAAAACCATTAAAAGCTCCATTGATACACCACAACTTCCGATAATGCAGTCAATAACTGCATATATAAGCAAGTACTGGACAGCAACAAACCATAAAAAGATATACCGTGCCATAATAATCTGATCACACAGATGATCACACCACTAACGGAACTGAGCTGCAATATTAAAACGTCTATGTTATGGATTACAGGACTGTACTTTATCATTTGTATCAATTTCAGACATATATTGTCAGGGTATTGTGGGGGGAGGGGGAGTAGCTCAGTGGCAGCAACAGTGCGGACCCAAACAGTCAAAGACAGAGACACAAGATATGCAGCAAACAGATTAATTTAGAAAAAAAAAACAGGAAAAATAAATAAATCTTCACATCAGGCTCAGATGAGCAAAACAAAATACAGCCTTAACTTCAGGCAAAAAGAAAACAAAATCCTGCTCGTCCGAGCAACTAACTAAACAGAAAAGATAACATAACTATACGTGTGGCTTACTATCAGCCACATGAACAAAACAAGAGCAATATTGTCTCACCAGAGTCAGGGTTACAGACTGCCCTGCAATGCAGAATCTGCAACCTTTTCTGTCCCAGTAATGAGCCAAGGATCTACACCTAGGCTGAGGCCTACTCCAGATTCCAGCACTCTGCCTGTCACCTTCTCACAGTATGTATGCTATTTACACTTTCCTGTTATTGTTGCACAAAGCCCTTCAAAAACGGCAAAGAAAAACTGTAGTAGGAGCACAGTAAAAACTGTATCTATCTATCTATCTATCTATCTACATGGTCATTGGTAGCCATTGGTTTTACAGTGCGGGTCGAACAGTCCCACCTTGGTGTCAGGGAATGAAAGTGTCAGGCACAATGAATCCTATTGTACTTGATCATTTGATTTCCCAGATAACATATCACCAGAGGCATTGGTGGAACTATTACCATAATGAATGCCTTCAATTCCATACAGAGCTTAACTTTTTCTCTTGGATTCTGTATATCATCTGAGGCATATGGGAATACAATTTTTTGATACAATTTTGCCACATCTGTATCAATCTCTATGTAATATTGTGACATTTTCCACCATATGCCATCAAGAAAAAAAAATAATAATAAGGCACCGTAGGTGACACAGATTACCTAAATACTGTATAAGTTGCATGGAGACACAAGCGTTCCATATGGTACCATACCAGCTCAGTGCATATGACTACCTTGTTTATGAAGCCTTTGCAGTATTACCACAGTGCTATACAGTGTTGGCCAAAAGTATTGGCACCCCTGCAATTCTGTCAGATAATACTAATTTTCTTCCAGAAAATGATTGCAATCACAAATTCTTTGGTATTATTATCTTCATTTAATTTGTCTTCAATGGAAAACCACAAAAAGAATTGTCAAAAAGCCAAATTGGATATAATTCCACACCAATCATAAAAAGGGGGGTGGACAAAAGTATTGGCACTGTTTGAAAAATCATGTGATGCTTCTCTAATTTGTGTAATTAACAGCACCAGTTACTTACCTAAGGCACCTAACAGGTGGTGGCAATAACTAAATCACACTTGTAGCCAGTTGAAATGGATTAAAGTTGACTCAACCTGTGTCCTTGTGTGTACCACATTGAGCATGGAGAAAAGAAAGAAGCAAAAAGAACTGTCTGAGGACTTGGGAAGCAAAATTGTGAGGAACCATGAGCAATCTCAAGGCAACAAGTCCATCTCCAAAGACCTGAATGTTCCTGTGTCTACCGTGTGCAGTGTCATCAAGAAGTTTAAAGTCCATGGCACTGTGGCTAACCTCCCTAGATGTGGATGGAAAAGAAAAATTGCCGAGAGATTTCAACGTAAGATTGTGCAGATGGTGGATAAAGAACCTCGACTAACATCCAATCAAGTTCAAGCTGCCCTGAAGTCCAAGGGTACAACAGTGTCAACCCGTACTATCCGTCAGCGTCTGAATGAAAAGGGACTGTATGGTAGGATACCCAGGAAGACCCCACTTCTTACCCAGAGACATAAAAAAGCCAGGCTGGAGTTTGCCAAAAACTTACCTGAGAAAGCCAAAAACATTTTGGAAGAATGTTCTCTGGTCAGATGAGACAAAAGTAGAGCTTTTTGGGAAAAGGCATCAAGAAAAGAACACGGTTCCTACAGTCAAACATGGCGGAGGTTCCCTGATGTTTTGGGGTTGCTTTGCTGCCTCTGGCACTGGACTGCTTGACCGTGTGCCTGGCATTATGAAGTCTGAAGACTGCCAACAAATTTTGCAGCATAATGTAGGGCCCAGTGTGAGAAAGCTGGGTCTCCCTCAGAGGTTAGGGGTCTTCCAGCAGGACAATGACAATGAATCCAGCCCTGAATCCCATAGAACACCTGTGGAGAGATCTCAAAATGGCAGTTTGGAGAAGGCCCCCTTCACATCTCAGGGACCTGGAGCAGTTTGCCAAAGAACAATGGTCTAAAATTCCAGCAGAGCATTGTAAGAAACTCATTGATGGTTACCGGAAGCAGTTGTTCGCAGTTATTTTGTCTAAAGGTTGTGCTACCAAGTATTAGGCTGAGGGTGCCAATACTTTTGTCCGGGCCATTTTTGGAGTTTTGTGTAAAATGATCAATGATTTGACTTTTTTTTCATTCTCTTTTGTGTTTTTTTTCATTGCAAGCAAAATAAATGAAGATATTAATACTAAAGAGTTTGTGCTTGCAATCATTTTCTGGAAGACTAAGTATTATCTGACACAATTGCAGGGGTGCCAATACTTTTGGCAAACACTGTAATACCATAGTGGCTTCATGTACAACATAAGGTCTCATTCAGTTAGGCATATTTTACCCTGGAGCATAGCTATAGATGGTGCAGAGGTAATAATGGCTACCAGTCCTGGAGCCTGAGGGCGCCCACACACCTTAAGAAGGCTCCAGTGTTATAGATATCACTTGTTAAGTGGAGGCTCCAGATTTGGCACTGTTGGACAGATCTTCCAGTACTACAGATCCCCATGGTTCTGTAGACTTGGGGTGTATTCAAACACTACAGTTGAGGTGTGGTTAAAAATTGCACTGGAAAAAACTGCGTTACTGCAGCGGTTTTCAACCTGTCAGTAGCTTTTAAGGCCAGGGCCCAATAAAGCATAAATGCTGTAAAGTGAATGTGATTCTAGCTAATCCCATCTATACATTGCAGAAAATAATCCGCAGCGTAAATACTGTTATTTGAAAAATGCTCCCATTTTTGCAAATCGCTGCATGTCAATTATACCTAAAGAAACACTGGTGGTTTCCCCATAGGTTTAATGGAAGCAGAAAATGTTTATTCTGTATGTTATCCATTTATTATGGTGCATTGAAAACTGATAGCCCAAAAACACATTCATTTCTATGGCTCCATAGACATGACGGTTGTTTTCACAGATCAGTGTTGGCACCCTAGAAACAGGATGCAAAATACCGAGCAAGATCAATACCTGTCAGGACCTTAGTCCATTCATTCAAGTACATGAATCTGCATGTGGCATAACAGTGCCATAGGCATGATGCCCAAGGCTGAGTTTAAACAATGCTTTTATTCACAAAACATATTCGAAATGGCATGTATATTATGAAATAATGATATATGAGTAACATGAAAATGCATGCATTTTTGTGGAGAAACCCATTCATACTAACTTATTAACTAGGGCTCCACTGCAATGCTTGCCATATGTAACCAGTGAAGCTGCCATCTACAGGTGGGTTTCCATTGTAAGGTTTTTGGTTCCCTCCCATTACATGCCAAGTGTGGCATGTAAAGGGAGAGAATGTATATAGGACAGCTGCTGCACTTCTCTTTTATTCAATCCATTGCTGGTTTTGGCTTAAACAACTACAAAGAACCTGAACAAATCCTGACTGTGGAAACCCAGCCTACAAGAGTATACAGAAACGCAATCATATAAGAGTATTAAATCCATTATTAAAGCTAAGGCCACACAATACCAAAAAGCTGTGGTTTCTTTTGTTGCAGATTTTGCTGCAGTTTTTGAGGATTCAAACAGAACGTCAAACAAAAAGGAGGGATTTATAGTTCATTCTTTGGCTAAATCCACTCCTGGCTTTGCAGTAAAAAAGCAGGGCTTTTCCACATGGAAATAGCCTCAAATAGGAAAATTGTGCTACAAATAGTCAGTATGGAGCCCTAGTCTTAAGATCTCCCACCTTAGCTTCTGTACTGTCCTGTGTGCACTAGCATCTGTTCACTCACAATGTCAAGTCAGGCAAGTGACTGTAACTAGTGGGACACATGGGCGAATAAACCCAGAAAATCCAGACCACATATTGCCCAGACTGAATGTGGTTCAAAGACCAGGACTCCTTCCCTCATCATAGTGATCTATCATGCTAGGAGGTCCTCTGTCCACATGGCTCCACAGTCCTGACATAAATTGATATACTGCAGATACAAACTCACACTGCAGGTAAGTTTCGCCTGAATTTCATGTTATTTTTTCTGGCATGTGAGTGAGTCTTTAAAATGTCACCTGCTATTTTGCTACTGTTATAGTCCACATACAAATATAGGCAGTGTATCCATTACATATGAACATACCCTTAAACATAAGTACAATGGGAATTTGTGAAATCTTTGCACATAATGCACTAGTGACCGCTTTCATTGTGTTTTATGATGAAAAACCACTTGCCAAAGTGGTGTCCCCTACTACAGCACAACAAGCTGCATGAACAAACCACTGGTTAGAACCGCACAGCTATCTTTCCTGTGAAATAAAAGCCTAAGGTCACTTTCACACGGTCAGTGTCTGCTCAGTATTTTGTATCCGTATTTTAAAACCAGAAGTTTGAAATGGAATCCATACATAGAAAATGTAGCATAGAAATAATTCAACCCTTTCGAAATTTTGGCTTGCAAATACTGATACAGACCACTGACTGTGTTATAGTGGCCATAAGAAGCACTTCACAGTCCCAATCCAGGCACCAGGCCTATACAACGTACACACTGCAGTCACGACCCCTGTATAGACAAAAATAAAATAAAAAAAAATAGCAGTATAATGTTGTGGAATTATTAACAATAACCACACAAAACATACTGCAGATTATCAATGGTGTTACTTGCAGCTACACAAACACCCTGGGAGTGGTAGTGCCATATGCAATCTTGGGAGTCATATACCGGAAGGACACCTTGAGCCCATTTCTTGCTCAGGTGAGTCATTGATGGCTTGGA
Source organism: Leptodactylus fuscus (assembly GCF_031893055.1). Taxonomy (NCBI): domain Eukaryota; kingdom Metazoa; phylum Chordata; class Amphibia; order Anura; family Leptodactylidae; genus Leptodactylus; species Leptodactylus fuscus. Next base: position 120,411,935 of record NC_134271.1, on the reverse strand, counting down.
TCAGGCATGGATTCTATGTTTCTCGTGAATAAATGCACCAGATATAGGGTTTGATGCAGCGGTGTAACTAAAGTTTTGTGGGCCCCAGTGCAATCTTTTGCTTGGCAAGAATTGAGCAATACTAGGAGACTGACGAATCACCATAGACATAAATATGAATGAAGCCGTAAAACTACATCCCCATGCAGCAGATCCTTCACAGACATCTCTGCAGCTAAAAATGCACATCATACAGGAGGTTGTGTCTGAGTATACATGCAAACTCCATTCCAATATTTGAGAACGTTCAAGAAATTTGTGTGAACATTACCCATTAGTATAACTTCAATATATGTTGTAGAGAGCTTTATGCGTTCTAATTTTCTTTGCTTGGAAGGTTCTTCACTGATCACAGCAGACAAGACTCCACAGATCACTCTGCATGACTTCAGGTGTGTAGGGAAAGCTTTGGTTTGATCAGCTCAGCTGCGCTCAGACTAGACTCTAGAGACTTCTGATAAAATGTAGCTGTGGGATCTGTTTGCATGTCCTGGGTAAAGTATGATAGTTGCATTTTTATGATACCATTTCTGCATGTTTGTTATAGTCCTGTGGTTAGCTTAAAGGGAAATTAAGTATTAAAGAAGCGGAGCTCAATGTTTGGGTATATTTGCATAATAGTTTGAGGTTTTTGTTGGTTTTCTGCCTCAGGTTAAGTCATCACAAACCTAATGGAACATTTTAGCCACGAGAACAAAAATGGTGTAAACAAAACTGCTTGTAAGTATACACTTATTACACTAGGTTCACACTAGCATTGGGTTATGTTGTTCTGGTCCATTAGGGAGCGTTCACACTACCGTCATTGTCCAACAGGTAGTGTTCGCTCCTAGTGTCTGTTCAAAATCTCGCATGGACATTAGCCGTGTCCGTGACACTTTTCATTCATTTAAATGGCGATCGGGTGCGTTCTGTCGGACAATGACCGTAGTGTGAATGCCCCCTTAGAGGACTGGTGGACCATGGTAATAGCAGTTACACACGGAGTCTAGTGGGCCCCATTGACTATAATGAGTCCATCTGGTGTCCAACTTTTTTTCTTTTCAGGCCGATATTGTGACAGAGTCTTCGATGGAGACCCCACTACAGTATAATCTTAGGGCTAGTTCACACAGGGGCAAGGAGGTGGATTTTGACAGTGGATTTCGCCTCAAAATCTGTCTCCATACAATGGTGGTCTATGGAGAACACATGCCGCTAGCAGAAAAAAACAGCGAGCTGCCCATTCATTTGAGCCGACTCCGGAGGGGGAAGCCGAAACCGCGACGGTTGTGGCAGGCAGGTTTTGACCCGAGAGTGACATGGCTCCCCGCGTCACTCTCGGTGCCAAAATGCTCCCCATCGCTCCCCCATGTGAACGAGCCCTTAGTCTTAGAAAACCCCAGTATAATGCATGCATGATATGTGTCATGCGACCTGTTTGTGACTTAGTGTTGTGCTGCTTCTTTACATTTGGCTGTAAGGCTAAAGCCCGACATTGCAGAAACACAGCTTTTTTTTTTTTGTTGCAGCTTTTTTGAGCCAAAGTCAGGTGCGGATTGAGCAGACGGTAGAAGTATAAGAACTTCCTATATATTTGCCCTTCCTTCTGTAGCCAGTCTTGGCTTTGGCTCAAAAAAAAAAAAAAATGCAGCAAAATCTGCAAAAAAAAAAACAAAACCCTTTATTTTCTGCAATATGAGGTCTCAGCTTCAAAAATAATCACGTTGCAAACATGTGACATATGACTTCTATTGAAGTCTGTGATTTAAAAAAAAAAAAAAAAGAAGTTGCATGTAACCAATCTAACATCATCTTTCAAATTGCAATATGGCAATCATTAGATTTGCATTGTCTTCATATTTTTACTTTGTGACGCATGGCTTAAGTTTTATGGGATAAATCCCCCTTCATGATATAACGATTTAATATTCAATAGAATGTACTGGAAAATGTCAATACTGGGTGAAATTTAGAGAAAAAGAACGTTTACTCTACCTTTTTATGGGTTTTATTTTTCTAGTGTTTACTGTGTCGCCACAATTACATGTTATCTAAAATAAATTATATTCTGCAAATAGGTTTTATTTTTTTTTAACAACTTTGAAAAAAAAATTCCAAACTTGAAGTCAACATATTCTGACACCCATAAATTTACGTAAACAGGGTTTGCTTTTTCAAATTTCAAAGCTGCATTTTAGAGTGCACACAGGGTTTTTTTGGTCCAGAAACTGAGGTGGAGGCCTCATTATGTGGGGCATTAGCTTCAGGGTATCTTCACAAAATGTTTTTTGGAAGTTCATTCATTTCAATTGAAGTCAGGAGCAATTTTCTTTCCTCTACCCTTTTTTTTTTTTTTTTTTTTTGTTCTAAAGCCAGTGCAAAAAAGAAAAAAAAAAAAAGCAGCATGAATATATATGAAGTCCACCTTGGAAAACCCATTAAAATTAATTGGAGCTGGGAAAAATTACACAGAAAAAAAATAGCATTTTTTGTGTGTGTGTGTGTTCATCTGCATGTTCATCTCTGCGAACTTTGTCTACAGCATTGCAGGAAGAACTGCCATGCGTTGCCGGTTTTTCCCGCAGCGGTTTATTGCTGCAGGGCATCCCGTGGGGCCTTTGCTTAAGTTGACAAAAACAGAAGTAGAAATACTGTGCAAACGATAAGGCTGGGGCCGCAAACGCCACAGGAAAAATTGCGCTGTTAGAAAGTAACAGCAAAGTAGATTGGATTCATGCGAATCCCATGCCCACTTTGCATTAAAATCCACAGCGCGAACACTCTGTGATTTAAAAAACGATGCAATTTTGGAAATCACAACATGGTATTTATATCTACGGAAACGCCGGTGGCTTTACCCGTAGATGGTAACAGAAAGTCCGTGAAGGAAACCTTTGTGAACTTTCTATTCAAAATGCTGCAGGAAGAACTGCGATGCGTTCCCACCACGGTTGCTCCCTCTGCGCTTTAGCGCGGCGCTTCCGGCCCATGGGGCCTTAGCCTAAATCTGTTTGCGTCCATTTTCGCTGTGGGTTCTTATTGCAAACTCCATGCACGTGGTGAATTCTTCTGCAAAATTAAAGCAAATCCAAGCCTTCACACAGAGTAAACGCGTGTGTATTTTTGCGAAATACGCCTGTAAAATGTCACTGAAGTCAATGGGAGTTTTATTTTACACGTGTATTTTGCAAAAATACATGCGCGTTTACTCCGTGTGAAGGCTCGCTTACAAACCCAAATCAGATGTAAGGAACACCTGTAGAAATTTCTGCAACATATCTGGCAGGTGTGAACTACCTTGACTAGTCCAAACGCTTCCTTCCAGTTCCTTGAAATTGTTACATATGTAATAGCCTAACATTGTTTAAAGTTGGTCCCAATAATTGAAATTGTCAATACCAGCTGTAAAATGTGGTTGGTCATGAAGAGGTTAAAAGCTTCTTGGTTTAGACCCGCCTCTTGGAGCAGTGATTGGTTGTTATATTCTAGCAGGCTCTGGGCTGCAGGCTGGAGAAGAGGTCACATACAGACACATACATACATACAAGCAAGCAGAGAGAGCAGCTCATGTGCAGCATAGCGCAGATGGGGATGAGGGCAGCTCATGTAATAAACTGAAGTAGAGGGATTTCCGGGACTTATTAAATATATATTTGCAGTTAGCATTATAAATTGGACTATGCTGCAGGTATCATTAGAAATGGCTGTAGGTTTGCACCACGAGACAAGTGCTAAATGGAGTTGAGGAGATGTAGGGCAGGAGGTGATGAAGATGACATTAAGTGGAGAAAAACAGATTGAATGGACAGGCTGGAAGTAATAGGAAGGTAAAGTGCAAGCCACTGGAGACACTGGAGGGAACAGCCGCCCATCCAGCATGGTGAGCAGCAGCATCTCAGCACCCTGTAATGTACACAATTGACATCTGGATCAATACTCTATATAGCCTATAATGAATGCCTAGGCATCTGCTGCTTGATCTATAATAATATGTATCGCTTGTAGTTTTTATAGTACATAGTATTTGATAAATATTGTTACTTTTGGATTTGCTACAATGTTATTTATGCACATTTGCAAGTACCTGATTTCTATATGTCTGGGTTGATTTGCATTGGTAGATTACTTTGCAAGATCTCAGTCAGCAACCTGCAGTGGGTCTTGTTTATCTCAGGTTTTTGCTATGCAGTAGAATCTGACTCCTTGCTTGTGTTGACATCACAAGTACAATACTGTTTTGGGGGGCTCCTTCATGACAAGCCAGTCTTATTCAGTGCCTTGTCATATATACTAGCTGATTATACTACAATGTACTGCAGACTTCAATGGTATATCGTATGTTTATATAGCTAGCATCTCAGGGTTATGTGCATTTTGGGAGAGGCGTAAACTTTTGCAATGGATGTTTGTGTGACAGCGTTTTATAGGTTACATTGTAGCGATTACTTGTAATATATCATCACATTACATAGAAGTCAAAGAAAACTGGCATTGCAAGGGTTAATTGCTTCCATTGAGCTTTATGGGGTTGTTGTACCTTGCCTCTTGAGTTACGCAACATTTACTTGATGGGTACCAAACTAGTTGCCTGTAACCCCTATGTCTGTGTGTGAACACGATCCTTTCCATTGCAGCTTTTGTTGCTTTTTATTTTTGGCATTATTATTTTTTAGATTTTGCGCTATAACTATTTGATCTAGGTTTGAATTATAGTAGAGTAGCTGGCATTAATGTCGTTTCTCTTTGGGTGCCCCCTCCTACGCATTTTTCTGCTTCATTATCCATGTCTATCCAGCCTTCTCTCTCTCTCTAGTTCCTTTGAAAGGATGAATAAGATTAACCTTTCAGCCCTCAAAGCCCCATGTTAACTGGTGTCTTGGTACCTCTGTGGGACAGAGCTTTATGGAGAAAAGTACAGAGTTTTCAGACTGTTGTTGTTTTTAAAAAATGTCGGGTCCTTTCCCGCACACCTGCTGGTACAAGCAGTAGTAGAGCTCATTCTGAGTTGATTCTGAATTATAGTTTATCTTTCCTACTATTTTTGCTTGTACAGTCATTTCTACTGCAAAACATGCATAAAAGACTCTAAGTGCTGATATGCTCAAAGGGTACCATTGTGAAAAAAATCTATTTTCTAATGTTGTGTTCATTTTTAGAACTATTGGCTTAAGGCTACAGTCATATGGTAACACACAGGCCTGGTTTACATCTGCGTTTCGTATTCCGTTTGGGGAGTCCGCACGGAGACCCCCTGAATGGAATACTGAACGTATTGACAAGCGGTGAGCTTATGAAAGCACACGGGGTCTGTGTGGTTTCCGCGCGGTGTCTGCACGAATCATGTGGAGAGGAAAGTAGTGCATGAAGTACTTTTCTCTCCACTTGTTCCGTGCGGATACCATACAGAAAACACACGGACCCCATTATAGTCTAACCGCTTTTTAATGCGTTTGGTATTCCGTTCTGGGGGGTCCCCAATCAGACTCCCCGAACTGAATACTGAAATGCAGATGTGAACCAGTCCTAAGTTTTATTCAGTAGAATCTTAGGAGATCCAAGTTTTGAAAACCATATTGGGGCTCAACAATTAGGTGAAAAGTGCTTTGCAGGAGTTAAATACCCTAACTGAAGGAAATGTGATAATATAAGCAATAACTAATATTTTCAACAACCTTTATACAAATCAATTGTACAAAGGAAAATGTTACTTTCTCCTGTTATCAGGCTGCCCCCTCCTTTCTTTCCTGCTGAACTGACTTTCACTCTGAAATCTTATATCAAAGTTATATTGGTTGTGAAATGGACTGAGTCAGATCACACATGTCTGTATGGAGACAGGAGCTGAGTGAGACAGACTTGGGCTTATGCAGCAACTGAATGCGAACTTCATATCTGTACATGTTCGTACTTCTCTATATATGTCCTGCATAATCCTAGAGTGAGAGAAATTTCGGAAGTATATTGTTTTCTATTTCCTATGAACAGTGTTTGGCAGCTAGTTCTCATCCAGCAGCTCAAGGAAAACTGTAAACTACAAATGGTGCAGAAGGGAAAACTGCTAAATAGTCGACAATGTCATATAATGAGTAAAAATAGTGTCACACCTCAGCTTATCCTGAATAGTCATCAGAAATACAGGTACACTGTAAAGGGGTTGGCCCAGGTTTTAATTTCCCATCCACAGGAAATAGCATGCGGATCATTGGGGGTCTGACAGTCGCAGACCCCCAAATACAGTGGTAAGCTGAGTGTGCCCTGCTGCTCCAATCATTCTCCATGGCACTGCTGGAGGTAGCACTATACTTGTGTATACAGTGTAAGGAGCAGCAGTGCACTTACACAGGTCGCTGCTGAATTTAAATACAGTGATTTACATTGCATGTCGTCTGTTACGTAGCAGCTGTATTCACCTCTATAGGATAAAGCTGTAATTATATTGTACTTTTTTTTTTTTTTTTTTTGTGCAAACTAAGCTAGAATTCTAGAGCATTTATTCAGCTTAGTAAATTTCCCCGACGTGTTTTTAATGGGGCTTTGTCATTGGGAAAAGTCATTTTTAATAAAACACATCCTTGCATAGCCTTTAGAAAGCCTATTCCACACCTACCTTTTGTATGTAAATTGCCTCAGTGGTTTTTGAATGAGCCTGTTTTTATTCAAATGGTAATTAGCCTCTCGCTGCACCCCGGAAGTCTCATCATGCACCCTCTGCCTATTCTTTCCTATGTATGTATACAGCACAGGCTGCTCTGCTGCTGCTGAGGGCTTCCTGTATCCCAGAGGAGTGCTGCTAGGAACTTCCTGTGCTGGCTGGTAGTTAAACCCACTTACAGTTCCTAGGTTCAATCTTTGCATATACATACTACATGTTTTATTTCTCCTTTTCTGTATTCATAATTCTGCTAGTTAATATTGGAAACTTGTTGTGGACTCATTATTGCACCTTAGCTTTAAAAAGGCTATTCTACTCTGCTACACAAGCATACTGTGCTCGTATGCTCAGTTACCCAGGCACACAGTATGTTTCTGTAGCAGACCACCACAAAATGGCTGCTCAGATATGCACAGTCAGCTCTGCCGAACCTGAAGTGGCAGAGCTGATTGTGCATGCCCAAGATTTTAGATACAGTGCGGTGTCGGAGGCCTGTACAAGTTCTGGAGAAGAGGAGGAGGGAGATGGAGCACAAGCACGAAAGGGGTGGTGGACATGTATGACACGGGGGGGGGGGGGGGAGGGGGGTGCTCGGAGCACTGGGGGAATGCCCCTGGTTGTCCTTATTCACATACCAGAAGAAACCCAATTTTGAAGAAACTGCAGCGAGAATGAAAGAAGAAAAGGTAGGAGCCTTTTTTAACAGCTATTCCAAAGTATCTTTAGTTGAAAATGAGTTTTTCAAATGATAGACTCCCTTTAACCTAGGCTTAGTTGAGTTCAGTTCTAAGGCCTTTTTAAGAATTGGACATTGACTATGGTGTTGCTACCTCTACTAAGTGACACTACAGAGGTTGCTTTATTCTAGGATTGCATCACTTTACCTAGCAAAAAAAATCTTGACAACTACATGAAATGACAGACTAGGGGGCATGCTGTAATAAAAAGCACTGCCATGTACTGTACATATTCATTGTGTACAATCTCTGCTAATGACTGTGGAGCAGACGGGGCAGTTACAGCAGCAGAAATAAGTTTGACAGGATGGAAATCAATTCCAATTACATTCCTTGTCTTAATTGCTTTGCCCTTTTTCTTAAGTGAACCAACAATTTGTAAATCAGTAAATACAGCAAATATACAAACTGTTTTACCCCGGGCCAAACATGGCTGTGTGAAATGGCCCTAGGTTGATCGCAAGTTCCACTAGTGGAATGCCAATTGATTCTCTGTAATTCTAAGCTGAAGTCTCTTACCTGCAGTGCTACCATAGGAGAAAGAATCATTACACAGTTCTCACTGAAATCCATGGACTGTTTATTTAATGCACGGATGTGCTTGTTCTTTTAGGGTGAGACAATTTAATTTTTTTAATTTTTTTTTTTTTTTTTTTTTTTTAAATCTACTCTTTCTTTGGACTCCAAATGTGCCACCCACCTCCCATTTCGAAAATCCATACTATAGAATTCTAAGTTTAATGTCACCCTCCAGCTGCTCCAGTTTAATGTTTTCCTGTGGCAGCTGGAGGGGACATTAAACTGGGATCAGTCGGAGGGTGTACCAGGAGAGGGACTTTATACTGTGGGGGCAATTGGAAGAGAACATTATAAAGTGGGGGCATATACTATTAGGGTAACTGTAGGAGCACTATATTGTGTGGAGGAACAAAGAGGAATGGATGGGAATGGGCAGGAAGATGGGCGGTATGATATATTGTATATTGCATTACATTTATATTGCAATGCTGTATAATAATCCATAGCTTTCACATAAAGATTAAATAAAGAAGGCATTTGATGTGGCGACACGAAGCCTCTTTATCCCTTACACCTCTTACTGACTCATTCTCATTATGCAGCTTCAAATCACTTAGTAAATGAACTTGTCTTCTGTTTTTAGCACTTGTGAATCATCCACTCTTTGCACCTGCAGAGGATGTGATGGGGAAGTAATTATTGTTTTCATCGTAAAATATTCTTAAGGTTTAATAAATGCAATAACTATCATTTTTCTTGGTTGAACCTAACCTTATATTACCTGCTGGTCCAGATACAAAGGTAGTGTTGGGTCAGCAGCAGGGAATGTCAGAAATGCTTGTAAATTGTTCAGTTACTTACTCGTATGAAGTAAGGGCAGAAAGTAAAAGCTTACTTCAGGTCTTGTGTGTACTGTCAGTGTGGTAGCCAATTTGCACACTGACCCATTCATTTCGATAGCCCCATACACAACTGTGTATCATCACTGGCCCATGTATAGGACCATGGAGCCCTGGTCTAAGCTCAATGAGGGCAGTGAATGAGGCCATGGAAAGACAAGCAGCACATGGATGTCATCCATGTGATATTTGTGCTGCTTCATCACTGCCCAGCCTTTGTGCGCTATTTTTGGTGGGTATTTTTTTTTCCTTTGATCCAAGGGCTTGTGCCTATGGCAATGTCTTTATATAGCAATATGTAACCCTGCCACAATGACAGAAACTCTTTCTATTGGATTGATGGATCCCCTGTGGCATAAGTTCCCTCTACAATCTTGCTTTGTTTCAAGCTAAAGTAGATCAGATGTGCAATATGCAGTTTGCTTGCTTACTACATGGCGTCAGTGTGTGAGTTACTGTTCAGGATTGTTGGTCCATGGGTTGGATGCCATGTGTGTGGTATTTGTATTACTAAGTAGTCCTACAAGATTTCTCTGTTTAGTTGTTGGCTAGGTGCCTGATCTGGTCATAGAACAGTTGTCCTGAACAACTGTAGATGGTCATTTCTGGCTACATAATGGTCTGAAAAAATTATTATATAAATAAACCGGATGAACTGAATTTAGACAAATTCTAGCGAATCCCATCCACATATTGCAGAAAACTACGTGCAGTGGACATGTTGCGATTACCCAAACCGTTATGTTTTTGGAACTCACAGCATGTTAATTACACCTACGGAAACGATGGGCATTTCCTTATAGGTATAATAGAAGCAGAAAGTCTGCAAAGGAAACATCTGCAGACTTTCTGGGAAAAGCGCTGCACAAAAAAAAAAAAAACGTGATTCATTACCGCCGCGGTTTTTCCTGCAGTTTTTTTTTTTCTTTGCTGCAGATGCTTCATGGGGTCTTAGCCTTAATAAATAACCTTACTCTTGTGTATGGACATCTGTACACCGGAAAGATAAAAGCTTGTGATGATAGCCAATGACTGATTATATTAATGGAAGAGTGTCCAGATGACGTCTAGATGGACCTTTTCGATGACGTGTTTGACAACACAGATTTGGGAATGGGCCCAAGACTGTTCGATACACAGTGGGGAACCAGCACTGACTGAACTGGCTTTACTCTCCTGTCAATTGGTTACAATAATTATTGCTGTGTTGTTTCCGTGCCTCTGAAATACGTTTCGGTGCAGTGTTTGTCAGCTATGCTGATGGATTTAGTTCTTTCTGTATCGCAACGTATGAAAAGGTCAAGTGGGTAATGAATGCAGATGTAGCTGAAGTGTTCTGCGACTGCAGGCTTTTCTATATTGTTATTAAAAGCTGAGTAATTCTACATGAGACATTGTCTTTCATGGCAAGATGGTACAAGTTTGTACTGAAAACCCTTCAGTTTAGATAACTATTTCACTCTTGTTCATGTCTGAGGAATAAATAAGATTTTCCGGCGTTCGGCATAGGATGGGGATTAGCTTGCTTCAGATAATAACAGTACTGACAGTCTACGAGAGACGTGAACTGCTGACCTTGCCAGGTTGAAGAATAGTAGCAGACTTGTTGTGGTGTGTGGTTTTTTTAATTTTTTTTAACACATTGTATCAAATGAGCTGAAGATGATGTATACCAGACACAGCGCCTCTCTTCTTCATGGGCTGTATGTGGCATTGCAGCTAACTCCATACTTTCCAACTCTGCTACAACATCCAACAGACTCCCAACCTCCCCAAGTCCAAGAAGACTGGGCAAATCTCATAGACCCAGTGGTGTGTTTAAAGCATCTGCTAGGCCAGGGGTAGGGAACGTATGGCTCTCCAGCTGTTGCAAAACTACAACTCCCAGCATGCATACTGGCTCTGCTGTTCTTGGAACTCCCATGGAAGTGAATGGAGCATGTTGGGAGTTGTAGTTTCACAGCAGCTGGAGAGCCAAAGGTTCCCTACCCCTGCGCTAGGCCCTTCTCAATTCACATGTGTCATGGGAGTATTATGCTAGTCACATGTCAAAAAGCTGTGGCTAGCATGTTATTGCGCCCATGGCCTCATAAATGGCATGTGGGTCCTTTTTACATGATCGTGCCCAATGACCTAAATCCACTGTTCACCTGAACACCAAAAAAAAATCTATGGGTAATATTGTAGAAAGGTGAAGGGCAACCTCTTTATTGGGCAAGTTTAGGTGGGTGATGCCAAGGTTTTGTGCCATGGAGGAAAAGGGTTATTTCATTGTGCCCCATGGTATGACCAGACACTGGTAATGGTGTGATACTTGTGTCAAGGACTTCTTTATATAACAGAGAGTCTTTGCATCTTTCTGCGAGATTACAGTGCCATTACAGCTTGGCATGAACTTTGCCCATAGTCTTATGCAAAATCTTTATTTTGTCTTCAGCTCTATTTCAGACTTATACATCTGCATGGTAACAGACTACAAACATACTTTGTGTAGCCTGATCCTGCGGTGACACACTCTTGTTTGTCGTTCTCAAAAATATACATCTGATAGGTTGGCAAAAAGAGAAGGACAGATGGATGGCAATATGATTCTAGGATCAGAATCTGTTACCACAGAGACACGTTGGTCTCTATAGGAATTTTATTAAAGGGGTTCTCTCATCTCAGACACTTATGCAGGATCGTAACTTGAGGGTGTGCAGAGGGTGTAGTCACACCGGGGCCTATAAGCACTGGCATCAGTATTGAGATTGCAGCTTCCATCTGGCCCATAAACCAAGGAGACCCACAGATTACCCTAACCACACTAAGGTGGATTAAACTCCTTAGTACCCGTAACCAGCACTATCAAGAATTCACTGAAGGGATGTGGTAGCAGGCCCCGGACATAAGATTGCACGGGGGCCCACAAGACTTTAGTTACGCCACTGCATGCATTGCATATCTCCATATATACCTCATATGTCTACCAGATGTAGATCCTGCCCCTGGGACCCACAAGATTAGGTGTCAAGGGTCCAGTGACTGCAGTCAGTATTGATTGGATAATGTAGAGACACAAACACATCCGGTAAGTGGTCAGTTTGTATATACATTTCTAGGAGGAATAACAGAGGGACAGAACACCAGACTTATAAAAGATGCCTCAGAATTATTTAATGACTAATACAAGTATTTGCAAAAATAGACATGTCAGAGGAGGTGACAGATATATATATATTTTTTTTAATAGCTCATCTGCCATCCCGTTGATTTTCATCGGCTCTCGCCATTACAGATGATGATGTATTTTATGTCTTAGCAGCTTGTCTAGTGAAAGCTCCTCTTGTCCTCTTTGTCTCTTTATTTAGACGAGTGGTGGAGAAGTCATGGGTTCAGTCTTTTCCTGTAAGTGTCTGGGTCCAGGGGTCCTGTTTAGTTATTTTCATAGGCACATGGATGACATGCTGATTATTTCAGGCAGAGTCTTCATTAGTTGCCGCTGTCCTGTCAGTCTATTCACACTCCTTGTGCACAGCGGCTGAATGAGTTCCCTTTAATTTTATGTGAGTGTGGGGAAGGGGTTGGAGGGTAACGGTCTGAGCCTTCATTGTGACAGATGGCGTGAAGAGATATGACTGACAGACGGATGTGGCTGATATCAGATTATTGTCTGGATAGTTTTGTAACATTTAGTAAATCTGTTACTCATCCTTGAAGTAATTATGGTTTCTGTCAGCCGTCCTCAAGGCTTATTTAATCTGGTTTTTGTTGAAACTTTTTCTAAATTAAGTTATCTTTACAGATGGAGTGGTGTGTGTTGTGGATTATTCTAGACTGTAGGCAAAACGATTATTAAACATAGAAGAGGTCTTTGTGAACACTTTGCATTTGTAAGCCAATGGCTGGTCAGGTAATGGAGGGGGTGTACATCTCACCCAGACTATTCAGGTGGGTGAGATGAGAAAACTCCAGGAATGTTTGTTCTCAGCAGACAATTTTAGTCTGCTGAGAATTTTGGTAAATGCTCAGTACTGGGCTGGATTTTTAGGAATGACAGGTAGGATTGGTAGTGGGACCTGTCATTCCAACCCCCTCCAGTCCACACTTTGAGGATGTTCCTTCAGCGACTCAGCTGCAGAGAGTCTCCTCGTCAAGGAGGCTTAAGAAGTTGCTCCAGCAGCAACACTTTGGCAGAGTTTGGCTGGAGAGCTGACAGAGAGGTCATATTTTTGGAGCTGTGCCCTGATTCAACTGGCTTTTGATTTCTGTTATCCTAGGTGAGGCAACCTGTTCTATGTTTAGTTAAAGCCTAGCTGGGCAGGTATTTATTTTTGTATTGTTTACTTTTGTTGCTGCACTATCTTTTGTGAGTGGAAATAAAACTCTACTTTTGTTTTGGACCAAACAAACTGGACTTGTCTATGCCACCCCACCTAGAAACCCCAGACACATTATAAATCTGTATATAACCTCTCTATCATTGTGTATCATTGAGTTTCTAAGTACAGTGGCGTAACTAGGAACAGCGGGGCCCCGTGGCAAACCGAAGACCCCAACACCCTGCGCGCATTCCTGAACTCTCTATTATGCCCCATAGTTGCCTCTGTATACAGTATTATGCTCCATGGTGGCCCCTGCACTCAGTTTTATGCCCCACTGTGGACACCCATGAACAATTATTATACTTTGGAGTCTTTTCAGACCCCAGAGTATAATAATCGGAGACCAAAGGGGGCATCAACATAAAAAACAATGTTACTTACCTATCCCTGGCTCTGCTGCAGTCCTCGGTGGTGTCGGCCATATTCAATGACGTCTGGGAAGTCACATGACCCAGGATGCTGGCCCTGGTCATGTGACGACAGGGAGCGTCACAGAAGTAGGCCCAAAGCCTGTCTGGAGAAGTAAGTAACACGGTTTTTTATGTTACCTTACCTTCCCCTGGACCTACGATCATTATACTTGGGGGTCTGAAAAGACCCCCGAGTATAATAATGATGACTGTGGGGCCCATGGCGTCACTTGCCTATCCCGGTCACTACCAGGATCAGTAAGTAAATGGGGCCCGTTACCGGCTGGATTAACTTCAGCCGGTAACAGCCTATTAAGAAAAGAAAAAAAAAAAACAGCCGTTGCGGCTGCCACTGGGCCCCTAGTGTCCTGGGCCCGGTGGCAGCCACTACCCCGGTAGTTACGCCACTGTCTGAGTATATTATGTTTGCTTTATGTATTGCAAAAAATTTGCTCCAGCATTATTTCACAGGAAATGCATTAATATTTAGTAAAGCAGACACGTCAGGAGTGGTCCCAGATCCTTCACTTTGTGGAAATGCAACATTTATGGCTGCTGTGAAATGCAAGTATCAAAAAATGTTGCAATTTACAATCCTAGCAAAATGAATGAGATTTAATTTAATCTTAACAAAACACTACAAGAAAAAATGCTGTGGAAAATGCACTGGTGCAGAATGTTAATTTTGGCAGTACAAAAATGCAATGAAAATTCAAGTATATGGTGCATGTGTGGTATTGCATATTCTACTGAATTCCCCACCACCCCCTTGTAACACTTAGAAATAAAGAGCAAAATCCTCCTCAATATGAGACATAAAGTTCACTTTTGCAAGTGGATGAACAGTTTATTGTCCATTTAGTGTTAAGACGTCTTGATCAGTGAATACTTGGTGACAAAATGAGAGAACACAATATGGAAAGTACTAGTTGTAGGAAAAATGGCAACAAATGACTTCCCACTGTCCTATCTACGATCACTTTAATGACACAACTAGCAGACAATACACATTTAAAGCACATGTCCATTTCTGTTCCAATGGAGGATGTTCATTAACCCATTTATACCAGCCTTTACTACAGTGGGAGGGAATTTATTAACTCAGTCTTAACAGATTTCCCTTATGCATGTAAAATAAAAAATAAAACTTCTTTGTAAATGGACTTCATCCCCAAAAAGCGGCCATTTTTTGTCTGCAGATCTGTGTATCTCCATGATTGTTGTCTTCAAACCTTTAACCTTACAGTGATTATTACTTTTCATTTGTAGTTTTCTACTATTGTACCTATGACCATTTACCAATAAGGCTGGGTTCACACAACCGCCACTGTCCACCCCGGGGTTTCCATCCTAAACCCTGGGGAAACTGGACAGGGGACAGCTTGCCGGTGGTCAGCTTTAAAACCTATTCATTTGAATGGGTTTTTAAAGGTGACCACCAGTGTCTCTATGTGGCCTCTCTGCCTTGGAAACATATTTTGTGACTGTGTCCATGCAAAAAAAAAAAAAACGGTTTTCAGGTGGAGAGGCCGAATACGGTCACCGGCGGTGACCTTTAAAAACCCATTCAAATGAATAGGTTTTAAAGCTGACCGCCGGCAAGCTTTTCCCTATCCAGTTTTCCCAGGGTTTAGGATGGAAACTCAGGGTGTACAGTGGAGATAGTGTGAATGCCCCCTAAACAATAAGATTTACACTTGTGGTAATCTATGATTTTATGTAGACTACTGACCTTCTGTAAGTACATATACCCTGCTGGTAAGCATGTGATATATTCAGCATTAATTCTGGATTACATGTAATTCAGCTGAAGGGAATGAAAGGAATTAATCATATGTGTCTGTGTAATGCCCATCTGTCAAACCCCTATTCATGGCTGATTTTAATATATATATATATATATATATATATATATATATATATATATATATATATATATATATATATATATATATAGAGACTCACACACACTGCCTGGCATTTCCTGCCTCAACCTGCCTGCACACTCCTTACTGTCACCTCAGGAGTAGCCCTCACTCTACTCACTCACATTTACATATAGCTTTCCACTATACATACACAATACAACACATCACATTGTAATTACATGTATCTCCTATCACTGCTATATACAGTGCCTGATACATATATACTCCTGTACACAGGCTGTATATACTATATATTACATGTATTACCTATCACTGCTATATACAGTACCTGATACATATATACTCCTGTACACAAACTGTATATACTATATATTACATGTATCTCTTATCACTGCTATATACAGTGCCTGATACATATATACTCCTGTACACAGGCTGTATATACTATATATTACATGTATTACCTATCACTGCTATATACAGTGCCTGATACATATATACTCCTGTACACAGGCTGTATATACTATATAATTACATGTATCTCCTATCACTGCTATATACAGTACCTGATACATATATACTCCTGTACACAGGCTGTATAACACATCACATTGTCTGTATCACAACATACACAATATAACACATCAAATCACATTTGCTAGCCCACCAAACTTTTTAAAGCACTTTTACAGTTTCACACGTCTGTGTCCGCCCAATTCTCAAATCACCGCAGACGAAGTCGCGGGTAAAAGCTAGTATATATATATATATATATATATATATATATATATATATATATATATATATATATATATAACCATGGTCATCCCTGTAACTATAATAAGTTATGAATATGATATGGTAATTTCCTTGTATTTCTCTATGCATTACTGTAATAAGTGAAGTAGAAAAAAATGTAGATTCTTTGGAAAAATATGTGGCTGTTTATGTGAAAAGGGCCCACATTGTCGATATGGAGTTCTTGGTATCATTGTAACGGTTATGGTGTAACATTGTCCGAAACAGCAAAAAAAAATTTTATTGAAAGCACAATTGACATATTTTTAAATAAAATTTTTGCATAAAACAAAATTGTGATTTTTTTTTTTTACCCAAATATGTTTTGGACTATTTTCTCTATAATTAGTATCGACGATCTGGGCCCTTTTCACGTAAACAGCCACATATAAGCCAGCTATCATACAGTTGCAATGTTTTCTCTGCTTCCTTTTTGAGGACTAGCACTGTAGGAAGAGATGTGGTGGCAAACACAGATGTCATTTCACAAGTTCACAGTCATGCTCCAACTAGACTCCACTTATACTGGTAAAGTGTAGAAAAAGAGAAGCTGTAAATGATACATTCGGCTTACGCTGTGTTCACACCAGCGTTCTGCACTCCGTTCTCAGGTTTCCGTCTTCTGCATGCAGAAGACGGAAAGCTATCATGCCGTGAGCGCCGGTGAGCGTTTTATGCTCTCCGTGGCAAAACCGTTTTTTTTTAAAAACCGGACTCAGAGTACTCCCCAGCGCTCACGGCCGGACACTTTTCAAACCCATTCAAATTAAAGGGTTTGAAAAGATGCCGGCAGGTTTCCGTCTCCTGCTCTGTTTTGTGCAGGAAACGCAAACCTGCAGAACGGAGTCCCGGGCGCAGATGTGAACGAGCCCTAAAAGAAAACTACCGTATATACTCGAGTATAAGCCGACCCGAATATAAGCCGACCCCCCCTAATTTTAGCACAAAAAACTGGGAAAACTTATTGACTCGAGTATAAGCCGAGGGGGAAATGCAGCAGCTACTGGAAAATTTCAAAAATTAAAATGGTTGGAGTTTTTGGGTGCAGTAGTTGCTGGGGAAGGGGAGGGGGTGTTTTGGTTGTCTGTCTGCCCCTTCCCTGAGCTTGAGGACTGTGTTTTTTCTTCCCCCCACTTGGAATTCAGCCTGGCTGAATATAGGGTATCTGCAGTGCTCCTACTAACCCCTTCCCAACGGAAGAGGAGCACTGCAGATCCCCTATATTCAGTAGACCGGGCACTTTCAGGCACAGGGATACCTAATGTGTTTCACAGTCATTTTCTACTTTTATGTGTATTCTAAGGAAAGGAATGATTTAGAACTTTTTTTACTTTGATTTAGAACTATTTTTTTTTTTTTTTTTTAAATCTTTTTTTTTTCTTTTGCACTACTTTATGGGAGATTCTTTACATTACTATTGTGGCTGGTCATAGACCCCCCCCCCCCCCCTTAAAAAAAAAAAATTTTTTTTTTTTTTTTTTTTTTTGCTGACTCGAGTATAAGCCGAGGGGGGCTTTTACAGCACAAAAACTGGGCTGAAAAATTCGGCTTGTACTCGAGTATATACGGTAATATTTTCCTTTGGTTTGTCGTTATGTAACGTTAAACTGATAAGGATGGGGCTTCATGAGATCTGTCATGGAGATTACTGTACAACTGATAGCCCCATGAGCCCCTGCTACTATAGAAGCACATGTCTACAGTGTTAACAGAATATGTTCTCAGAGAATTACTTATTATTTAGGTTAAACATATTTTCTAAGTGTTTTTATTTCCATGTCATATTCTATATTCAAAAACTGCCTATATCTTGTATTTTTCACTCTGGCAATTGAATAAGAGAAATAATATAGGTGACTATATAAGAAATATTCTAATATATTTTATCGGAGAGAGTTACATCTTTCTGTTCCTTCTGGTGAACTATGTTTCATTATGAAAATGCTATATCTGATTTAAGAATGACTGACTGCAGGTCACATGACTCAGATTACATAAATCTATGGAAAGGGGATGGGGACAAGTGAGCTGGATATGCCCGAGATAAGAGGAAAGTCAAGTATAGACATATTGGAGTTAAATAGAAATGCTCTATCACAACCAATACATCTTTACACACAGGTACTTCTCTATGCCGTGCATGATCCCGGGGTTAAGAAAGCTGGCTATAGGGTAGATTATCCTGTACTTGCTGTATGGCAGCTAGTTTCCATCTCCTGCCCAACAGAGGGAAATGTAAACTGCAGTTAGCCTAATGATTTCTCCTTTTGTTGGATCTAAGGCCCTACGGGACGATCCACAGTGCTAAAGCGCTGCGGGAATACATCACAGTTCTTCCCGCAGTGCTTTAAACAGAAAGTTCACAGAGTTTTCCTCTGCGGACTGTCTGTTACCATTATATATAATGGAAAGCCATTTGCATTTCTGTAGATATAATTGACATGCTGCGATTTCCAAAACTGCGTCGGTTTTGGAAATCTCAGCACGTCCACGCTGCGGTTTTTACGGCTAAGAGGGCATGGAATTCACATGAATCCCATCCACTTTGCGATTACTGTAAAATGCCGCAATTTTTCCCACATCATTTCCACCGCAGGCAAATCGAGCATTCGAGCAAATCGAGTGGGGCCCTGGACTTAAAGACTACCGGCTAACTTTTCAGCAGTTACCTAATAATCGTTACAGGCAGGAATATACTTGCAGGCAACACCTATGTATAGCTGACATAGGATCATCCACAATAAGTGATGGTCACACCTCACCTTCTCCCCTCTATTACACCTACTCTATGACACCCCACAATGAACTAGAATAAAATTAAATGGATAAAAAACAATTAATATATGCAACTGGTTTAATTAATAAAAAATGCCACTAAAATGATACTTTCCACTAAATTCTGGGCATGTAACATGCAGTTTATCCTCTATCCATAGAATAGAGAGTAAGTTACTGATTAGTAGTGGTTTATCTGCTGGGACTTTCATGGATCATGAGAATAGCGGGGGTGCGTTGCACCCCAGTCTAAGTGGAGCGGCAGGTTGCACAGACATGCTGCCTCTCCAATCATCTCTATGGCACTGCCAAGCATAGCCAAATGCTATACTCAGGCGATCTCCCATAGAAATGAATTAAGTACCAGGAAACTTTCATGACGCTGCTCCATTCAGATACGGATGCAAGGCACCCCTGGCTCTTCTAATCTCTGGAGTTCTCAGCTGTCGGACCTTCACCAATCTGCAATTTATCTAAGAATATTTTTATAGAAGATAAGCTGTACTTTGTTTCCTTTATATATACATCATTTTGCTTGGGTAAACTTAGTATTTTATATTATACTGTAACATTAGGCTAAAGCTAACTATTCTACAACTATATTTGCTTATTTAGAATAAGCTTAGACACTGACGCATAACCTGGCTGGGCTTCTCCTGCAATAGGATGGTAAAAATGCTAAATATTAGAAGACATGGAAAGAAATAGCCAAAGTTCTCAGTACCGGAACTGGTTGGTGTTAATGTCCTTATAGTTGTTTTCATCTCTTGGTTCAGTAATTCCTACTTTGTGACCAGATTTCTTATAATTGGATGACTTTTTTTGTGGGAAAGAGAAAGTCTGTCTTTGTTTGGTAGACTTTGTTCTTAGAAACATATTAAGCTTCGCTGATCAGAATAGAAGCAGATTAATCTACAAAGCGATGAATAATTAATGTGGAATTAGAAGGAGTGACTGCAAAGTTATTGTTCTGGGCTGAGTGGTTATTTTAGGTGACAAAACTTTTTATTGCTTGGGTATTGTGTTAATGTGATAAGATTTGCAAGGAATTTGTATGTTCTCCTTCTGTTTACATGGGTCTGCTCCATGTATTCTGGTTTCTTCTCACACTTCAAAGACATAGCAATGGGTAAGCTAAATAAATACATTACTCTGGAGGGAATCAGAGGTTATGAGTAGTAGCTGTACGCCATAAACACTCAACTGACTCTTCCAGCCCAATTCCCATATTGGGCAGTGTTGAGAGGCCTTGCGATGTACATGATGATGATGATGGTGGTATCTGGGACGCTTCCAGTTCAAGAGGGGTCCTCTCTTTTCAACCAGTGATGGTTTTTGGAAGGGCCCTGGTGGTGAGCAGAAGAGTGACTCAGGAGGTAGCTGTGACGTTGAACCAATTATGTAACTTTGCTGAAGTAACAAGGTACCAATGTAGCTTCCACTGTGGGTGCAAAATGTAAAATAAAAACACTTCAAACACCAATATTAGGCCCCTTACAGACGCCGTGGGCAAGTTCAGTGCTATCAAGGATATCCTGGATGCTGCAACTTCTGCCCCCTTGTCATTGGACAGAGACATTTAGAACTCTGCTGCTTTTTCCTGATCTATATAGTCATAGATTCATCTGAAGAAAAACATAACATACTGAAGAGGTGTATATGAAAGAGGACCAAGGGCTGGGCCCACAGGTTCAGCAGGTACACCATGCCACACAGACACACACAGGACAAAGTTTACTGAATAAATTAATGAGGAGAAATCTGGGAAAATATGCAACAAGGTATAACAGAGAAGAAATACAAGATAATATAGACTAGATTATTGCAGCAAACTAACACTATACTCCTAGTACCCACAGTTACTTAACAGGTGACAGATACAAGTCCTTTAAGAACACGGTTCTCCTGGATCGGTCCCTCGTTGGAGTGCACCCTAAGTATTGCGCAATACTATTTGTAATCCTCAGGAAGATGCTGTCTTTACTTAAGAGTACAGTTATATACTTTGCTCCAGCTCTCCACTTAACAGACAGGCCAATTTCTCTGATGATAAGGTGTCTGCATAAGAGTCCCTTATGTATCACCATGTGGAACACGTAGACGCGGCCAAGCTGTACTTACAAGTCCTTCAGGCCTTTCTTTCATGTGGTCTCGACATTCGGAGCTCCAGGGATGTCCAGACTCAGTCCACAGCCAGCATGTCGGCTTCCAGGGTGGGGGAAGCCGCGACCGTGACATCGTGGCAGGCAGATTTTGACCATATTCTGACTTGGCTCCCCGAGTCAAAATATGGTCAAAATCCGCCCCATCGCCCCCCGTGTGAACGAGCCCTAAGGGATGATGCAATTGCCTATCTCCAGTGCAATGCATCAAAACTGCAATCCCAGCACACTGCCAGGCTTGTAGGAGTCCAAAATGTCTCAGTAATTACCCCTAATCAGACTTTGCAACTTAGAACAATATTTACATTCTCAAGAATTAATTGCATTAATTCCCTATGGGCATTTATCAATTTGCTGCCACCTACTGACCAAAGTTAGTTAGTGATGGTTTACTACACCCCCCCCCCCCCTTATATATACATAAAAGTAATGCGTTAGACATTTACTCCTACCCTCAATTTACTTTTTGCTAAGACAGTCTCCCTTAGGCCTAGTTCACACAAGGCAAGGGGGGTAGGGGGGGGGGCGTATTTTGGTCCTGATATTGATGTGGGAAGCCGCGTCAGAATAAGACCAAAATACACCTGCCGCGACAGTCGCAGTTTCCCGCTCCGGAGTAGGCCCAAATTAATGGGCCTAGTCCTGGGGGTACTGTCACGAGGTGGGACGCCGTGGCTGAATCTGACTGAAGAAAGGGCAGCTCCTTTCTTTTTTTTTCCGTGAGCAGCAACATGCCACTCAAGAAAAAAAGTAAGCTAGCTGTCTACATAGACCTCTATTGTGAGGGGGCGGATCATTCAGCGCCAAAATCCACCCCCTCTTGCCCCGTGTGAACAAGCCCTAAGGAGACACAGAGCCCCTTCTAACTTTCTTTCAAAAGGAAGAAAATTCTCACTATTGCCTACCTATTGGAGAAGGGAGTCCTGTACACGAATCTCTGACCTTTTTACGCTGACACAACATGTAGTAAAATACTGTGGGGGGAAAATGCAATCCGAAAGATGCTTGATGCAGATAAAACTTTCATGCTGCATTTTTTAAATTTGCTGTGGTTTTTTTTTTTTTTTTTTTTTTTTTTTTTAAAGCTGCAGTTTCACAATGGCCCCCCCCCCAAAAAGGCGTTTCTACAATGTGTGACCTCAGCCTTATTGAGTCTTTTAACACAAATGGGCATATAAACCAAGTGAGCCATCCATCTCTAGACACCTGTTTCTGAATACTTTCCCTTCGTTTAGCTGGATGTGATGCCCTTGATGCAGCTCTGACGGTGGTGGGTTAGCTACCATCAATAGGTGGCACTAGCGAGCCAGTTTTCTTTTGAAATAGTAACACATTTTTGTGAACCTAGAAGGGAAAAATTGGAGTTCAGAGGCAGTGAGAGAAGAAAGAGAACAGACATTACAAGGAATGACCACTTTGTATTACAGGGAATGACCACTGCACGTGTAGGCAGCATAAAAATAAGATCCGCATTATTGGATCCACCAAAAAGATGAACAGACTCTTATCTAATGTATCATTTCAATACAAACGTGTGTTTGGATTTTTTTTTTTTTTTCTGCGTAGTTTATTCTGGCAAATACTATTTACAATCCAGTCCAGCTAAGGCCAAAAAAACCTTTTGACTTGAAAGTTTTAAGTGGCATGTCCATTAACTATAAAACTCAGCTGTATGGTACGCTGAGACTAAGGGCTTGTTCACATCTGCGCCCGGTCTCCGTTCTGCAGATTTCCGTTTCCTGCACAAAACAGAGGCAGAATAAGGAAACCTGCAGGACTCTTTCATACCCATTCATTTGAATGGGTTTGAAAGATGTCCGGCCGTGAGCGGCAGTGAGCATTTTATGCTCTCCGCTGTGAAACCGTGTTTTTTTTTTTGTTTTTTTTTAAATCGGACACAGAGTCGGACATGCAGTACTCTGTGTCCGGTTTTAAAAAAAAAAAAAACGGTTTCGCGGCGGAGAGCATAAAACGCTCACTGCCGCTCGCGGCCGTACCCGCTCTGACAGCTTTCCGTCTTCTGCCGGCAGAAGACGGAAAGCTGAGAACGGAGACCCGAACGCTAGTGTGAACCCAGCGTAAGGCCACAAGCAGACGACCATGTTCATGTGCAGATCCGAATGTCATCCATAGAATAGATGAGACTGAGCTGCAAACTTTGACAATGATGGGTCCTGATCCATATGTCTTTTTTTTTCTATTTCACTAACATGGATCCGTAAAAAAATATGGTAGTATACATGGGGCCATATAAATGAATGGGTCTGTATAATGTCAGTAATGAGCGATCCGTAATAATGGATATTATGGAAAGAGCCTTGTGTGCCTGAAGCCTGAATGATATTGGTGGAGATCTGTATGCATTGATGTTGAGATACTATAAATGCCCAGAAAGATGATGATGATATACTGTACCTCTTATACAGTCCTATGAAAAAGTTTGGGCACCCCTATTAATCTTAATCATTTTTAGTTCTAAATATTTTGGTATTTGCAACAGCCATTTCAGTTTGATATATCTAATAACTGATGGACACAGTAATATTTCAGGATTGAAATGAGGTTTATTGTACTAACAGAAAATGTGCAATATGCATTAAACCAAAATTTGACCGGTGCAAAAGTATGGGCACCTCAACAGGAAAGTGACATTAATATTTAGTAGATCCTCCTTTTGCAAAGATAACAGCCTCTAGTCGCTTCATGTAGCTTTTAATCAGTTCCTGGATAAAGGTATTTTGGACAAACAATTCAAGTTCAGTTAAGTTAGATGGTCGCTGAGCATGGACAGCCCGCTTCAAATCATCCCACAGATGTTCAATGATATTCAGGTCTGGGGACTGGGATGGCCATTCCAGAACATTGTAATTGTTCCTCTGCATGAATGCCTGAGGATTTGGAGCAGTGTTTTGGATCATTGTCTTGCTGAAATATCCATCCCCGGCGTAACTTCAAATTCGTCACTGATTCTTGAACATTATTCTCAAGAATCTGCTGATACTGAGTGGAATCCATGCGACTCTCAACTTTAACAAGATTCCCGATGCCGGCATTGGCCACACAGCCCCAAAGCATGATGGAACCTCCACCAAATTTTACAGTGGGTAGCATGTGTTTTTCTTGGAATGCTGTTTCTTTTTGGACGCCATGCATAACGCCTTTTTTTTTATAACCAAACAACTCAATTTTTGTTTCCAAAATGAAGCTGCCTTGTCCAAATGTGCTTTTTCATACCTCAGGCAACTCTATTTGTACGTGCAGAAACGGCTTCTTTCTCATCACTCTCCCATACAGCTTCTCCTTGTGCAAAGTGCGCTGTATAGTTGACCGATGCACAGTGACACCATCTGCAGCAAGATGATGCTGCAGCTCTTTGGAGGTGGTCTGTGGATTGTCCTTGACTGTTCTCACCATTCTTCTTCTCTGCCTTTCTGATATTTTTCTTGGCCTGCCACTTCTGGGCTTAACAAGAACTGTCCCTGTGGTCTTCTATTTCCTTACTATGTTCCTCACAGTGGAAACTGACAGGTTAAATCTCTGAGACAACGTTTTGTATCCTTCCCCTGAACAACTATGTTGAACAATCTTTGTTTTCAGATCATTTGAGAGCGGGCTGTCCATGTTCGGCGACCATCAAACTTAACTGAACTTGAATTGTTTTGTAGAAAGAAATGGTCCAAAATACCTTCATCCAGGATCCAGGAACTGATTAAAAGCTACAGGAAGCGACTAGAGGCTGTTATCTTTGCAAAAGGAGGATGTACTAAATATTAATGTCACTTTTCTGTTGAGGTGCCCATATTTTTGCACCGGGCAAATTTTGGTTTAATGCATATTGCGCATTTTCTGTTAGTACAATAAACCTCATTTCAATCCTGAAATATTACTGTGTCCATCAGTTATTAGATATAGCAAACTGAAATGGCTGTTGCAAACACCAAAATATTTAGAACTAAAAATGATTAAGATTAATAGGGGTGCCCAAACTTTTTCATAGGACTGTATAAGTAAACCTTTACTCCAGCCATTACTCCAGTGATGGAGTGCATAGGTGTTAAATGACTGGAATAACTGGAATACCCCTTTAAGTCTGGGCTACTCTTCTATCTATTCATTGCAAAGCTGAAGGATCTCCATGCCAAGAGCCGCAAATGACAGCTTGGCTATGGTCGTGCAGGGTATTTTCCCATCACCCAGTGATCTTAAAGTTAAATTCTTTATGATGTTCTTTTGGCTACAGATTTCTGAGTATTGAATAAGATATTGTATAAGGACCCCCCGTCAAAGCAAGTATTATACTGTGTAGTGCTGATGTAGTGCTAGGCTATTCAGTATTCATCTAATTGGACTCCGACTATAATAGTCATTGTATTCATCAACACCTTCACCGCTGTGGTTCTGATATATGGCAAGCTAGACGTGGGCAACCTGCTGCGTCAGATTGTGCCTTAGTTGCCAGTGTCTTGGCAGAGAAGGGTAGCAGGAGACTAATATATTTAACTTCTTCTGGGCGTTCTGTCGGTCTGCAGAGAATCAAATCAAGACATTCACCAGAGTCTTGACAGAAGCCATTAATGTGATTACTGGCCAAGGTACATTTTATTTGTGGGGCTTTAATGTAATTTGAGTTTAGGGGATAGGTCTGCCAAAGCTTAATGTCCCCTCTGTCTGAGGAATACACCACCCACAACAAGGCAGTGTCCTCATTTCATCCTGATTTCAATGTAATGATGTAGGTCCCTGTTCTGTAAATGTATTTCTGCTCCTCAGTGCGCCGTCTCACCCTAGAGGTGGAATGATAGTCATTATGAATTACTGTCAGTTCTTACAGACACCCCACCCAATGTAGATAGATCTGCTGGCTCCTTTATGTGGTGGCTACCTTGCTCCTGATCACTTATTGCTAAGCAGCAGGATGAGACGCTGGCTTAATTTCCTCTAGTACTCCGTCCACTTGTCAGGAATGGTGAGTCAGGATGTGTTGTGCGGTGCTCGGTTTGCTTTTTTAATGTGATTTATCGATTAGATCTGGAAGGGTTAATATTTAAAGCGCTTATTTGCTAACCAGTATCATGTGTGTCCTCTGGTTATTTGCTTGTGCCTTGAATTTTATCCTGTGTCTATGTTAAGATGTAGTTGAGCTGAGTTTGTCATTTTGTACAAATCATAACAATGTATCATCTTTTATTACTATTATTATTATTAATAATAATAATAATAATAATAATATTTGGACTGCGCTTTAAGGGTTTACCCTACTGTATTATATTAACATAGAGTTTGCACCATATTGCAATCTGCAAAGCGAGAGACCGTTTTATCTCAGCTGCATCTGTATGAATGAACATAGATGGCTATGTATATACTTTTTTTTTTTTTTTTTTGTAATATAGACTTTACTCACAATGATAGCTTAAATTTATTAAATAGTAATATTCTGTTTTATAATCCTGACATCTCTATATAAATCTAGGTCTTTAATTTTATTTCACTCATATTTATTTCATTGCATATTGATGCCTTATAAGTGTATTAATAATATTACTATATTTTTATTCATGTTTATTATATATTTTTATTTGCATATGGAATGTTAATAAGGAAATGCTGCAGATGCTTGTTATATATAATTCGACTATAATGTGGGAATTTTTATTTGGCAATATTTTAGTGTGCAATTCCAATATTTTGTTGGGGGACCGTCCTTTAGCTTTCGCCGCTGGTTCCTTTTTATTGTCATTTAGTTAAATGAGGTCCTAGGGAGTTAGGATATGGTTAATAGCACTTATGTTAAGTGACTCATTGTGGGTACTGCATCTGACACACTGTTTTTTTTTTTCTTGTTCTAACAGGATAAGTTATTGTGGACGTTGGTCAGATGATTCTCCGCCTGGATATCACATGCCATGTCATGAAGCAGAGAGAACACTGACAATATTATTTAAATTTTGGAATAATTAGAGGCGTATAATGGAGAGCAATAACTCCATCCTCCAATTGCACCAACCCATTATGGAGCTCTGTTACGTCAGCTTCTATCTTCCTCGGGGTAATGTCAGGGGATTCTCATACAAATGCTGTGTAACTCGAGACAAGGCTGGAGCATGCTTCGATAACTGTTTTCAAGTCAGGGAGGAGACAGAGCATGCACAGCACAGGGATCCACCTTATGGAAGCTTTACCGAGGCCTTAAGGAAAACTAGCACACGGGACCTGCTCACGGAGCTGTACAAGCTCACTGCTGCTAAGGATAGATTGCTGTTCGAGCTCCTCAACACATCCCAGTCCCCCAGATCTAAAATGGGTAATCAGGATGGTAAATTTCAGGACCTGGCTGGAGCATCTTCGTTTCTGGATGAATCCTCCATCCCATTTGATTTCCAAGAGTCATTGACTGCTTCAGTAGAAAAGAAGGCTCTCTCATCAAAGGGGAAAAAAGGAAGAAGGTTTAGCCGAAGAAAAGAAAGCATAGAGGATTTTGTAAACAAAAAAATTAAGTGGAAAGGCGCTCCCGAAACGGGTAGTAGAGAGAAGACCCCATCAATCAAGGTTTCTTTGGCAGGATCATCAGATAACTTTCTACGTCCAAGACTAAAGTCGGTGGAGAACAAGGATGCTTATGTTTCTGGGCTTTCTGCAAAAAACTCTCATGGTAGACCCAGCGAGAGTTCAGGGATTCTTGGCTCTGGGTCAACAGCTGGCAGTTCACAATCTTTGTATGACAATGATGTGTTTGGTGACTACCCTTATGTTCCTAAAAATGGTAGCCCTATGGGGGACCTTCAAGATGTTCTCAGGATGGTGCAGGACCAACAGAAGGATATTGCCGCTCACAGTGACTTATTAAACAGAGGCAACCTGGAATACATTGACAGTGACCAATCCTATATGGAGAGAGATGTTAAGACTGTTGTTGCCAAAGTCCAAGAATTCAGCCCTCGTGTGCAGAGAGTAGTAACTACCTATAGCTTCTCAGATGACTCTTCTAAGGAGGGCAGATGTGAAAATGTTACCACTGTCCACTCTGCTGTGTCAAATGAGTTTGTCAGTAAAGTTGATGTACTTAATCTAAATGAGACTTTTGTGAAGGACAAAGACGAAAACTCTGAGAAACCCATTCAGGTGGAAAACCTGGTTGATAAGGAGACTCTGCAATTACAGGGATTTGTTAACAAGAGCCTCCTTAGGGTTCTTAAAAGCGATAATGTGGATGAGACGGAGTATTGGTTAGGGCAGCTTGATCACAAAGGAGGACATGGTCCGGTTAAACAAGGAACTAGTTCCCAGGAACCTTTATACTTATCGACCACATCTCAATCTGCCAGCAAAGTGGAGAAACCTTTCACCATCCCCCCTGTAGACTGTCCCATGCCCCGTCATTCCTTCTCATCAAGTAGTAATGTCAATAAAGAGGTGTCTCCTGTCTCATCTCCATTTTCATCACGACTACCCAGCCCTCAGCTTCATCACCGAATTCTCCCTTTGCCTACAAAGCCTTTTGAGGATGATCCTAGATCATGGGGGAGGCCTATACGTGATTATATCAAAGAGCCATCATCATTCCCTAGACTGGGGGGTAGGACCAAAGCATCTAGCCTTACTAACCTGGGGCCTGATTCTTGCATTACAGATGATTTCAGGCAAAAGTCTAAAGGAAATGGGAAATTGCATGCCTTGCAGCTTGATCTTCCTCCTCCAGGTTAGTAGCCTTGTCTTCTACTCTTTGATTGTATAAGTTTTGCAATGCACTTTATGTAAAAACAAAATAATCCCCTCTTGAGTTGTTTAGTCACCTTAACCATGACGATGCATGACGTTATATATTATACCCTAGATGATCCATTTTATTGCCTGGTTGTTGATAACTTTTCACTATTAATTATAATATCCTACTAGAATCAAGTTATATCACCGACTAATAATTCTTGAAATCTCTAGGTCTGTAGTCACACCCTTTATACTAAACCAAATGTCTTTATGCATTGATCACATAACAAGCAAGTCAAAAGTAATATTCTAAGAAAAATTAATGTTCTTGATGGATTTTCCTTTATCCCTAAAAATCCTATTCTGTAAGATCCTGGTAAATGTTTGGCCGAAACCCATGTTCTGTTTTCACAATTGTTAATGTTTTCTACAAACCTTTCATTGAGTAACTCTTGAAACATGTGATCGAGTTCACAGCCATTTAGTGAAGGGTGACTAAAAGATGGTAATGAGAATAAGCAGTCAAGTGTAAGGGTTTTATTCAACGCATGGATCTACAAAGCCGAATTCCCATTCCAGGATTGTATGTATATATAAATAAAATGTCTGCAGAGCCCCTGAGGTTTGGCTCGGTGTAAACACTGCAGCATACTGTATGGCTTGCTAGGCTCTATACAGCAAAGCTAAGCCAGGATTTTGGACTGTAATGAACTTGCAATAAAACTGAAGCTTAGAGCTGGGGTAGGTTTCCTTATGGGGAAGAGATCTACAGGTTAGTAAATGTTTTTATCATGGTAAACCTTCAGCTTTAGCACATGGGAAAAGCGACCATGTTAAGGTCACAGGCGAGAGGTTAACTGTGTGACTGGTTTGTGTCCAACTGATAGCAGTGATGGCAATAGCAAGAAATGGGGGTCTTGTGTACCCTGTATGGATGCCAAGTACTATCTCTTTTGGAATGACAAAGTGGCATTGAGCATGGATGACATGTCTCTCCAATTATAAGAGACACACAGGACTCCCATTCTTGTGATCACAGGCGTAACTTGATGCTCCTAGGTTCCAGTGCGAAATCTGTATTCAGCCCCCTTAATGGACCAGAGCCAGGTTGCAACTATTACCACTGCACCCCCTAAATCTATGCCCCTTCTTGTGGTTAGAGGGGACCCAAAGGTTGGACCCCCACGAATAGTGGAGTTATCCTCTAGCTTGTGGATAACTGGAATAATAACAGAAGGATTTAGTCATTGGAGGGAAGATCTGTCATTTTGAGAAAAGTAAAGACTGGCTTTGTAGTTAAAAGGAATGAATCCCTTCTGTACCAGGCCATTTTGTGGTCCAGGATCAGACACATCTGGTTTTTTGTATGTTCTGTTTTGAGAGCTGTTTTTTTTTTTAAATTTAATAGCACAAAGTGCTACTAAAAAGGCCAGGGCCCCACGGGCCGGAAACACCGCAGGCAAAATCGCAGAGTTTACAGTACTTGCAAAGTGGATGGGATTCATGCGAATCCCATGCCCACTTTAGAGAAAAAATCGCAGCGCGATCACGCAGAGATTTCCAAAACAGTCACGGTTTTGAAAATTGCAGCATGTCAATTGTATCTACAGAAATGCCGGCGGCTTTCCCATAGATATAATTGTAACAGAAAGTCCGTGGAGGAAAACTCCGCAAACTTTCTGTTCAAAGTGCTGCGGGAAGAACCGCAATGCGTTTACGCCGTGGTTGTTCCCGCAGCGTTTTAGTGTGGCGGTTCCGGCCCATGGGGCCTTAGCCTAAAGCAGATTTTCCTCTTTGTTATGGTAATTTTTCTTTTTTATGGTGTCCTTCGGTTGTGGTGCTAAAACCTGTAATAAGGGTGTATTATTGACATATTAGTTTATTTAGTTTTTTAATTGTAACAGCCTCTGATCCCTGAGGATCATGTGATCGCTTTTCAGAGGGGAGCCCCATCATGGCGGCGCCCATAGCTGTGTATACAACGCTCATCAAGAGGTATGTACACACTGATCAGGAAGGTGGGGATGGTAATAAGCCTTTCCTTCCTTTTCTATGGGGGGAAAAAAAATGCAGTCCATTTCCAAAAGGTTTAATCCTAGCAGGCTTCGGGCCTATACTGCTAGAGCAGGCTTTGGGCCTATATGGTAATATACCAGACCACGTGACGTCTGGGCATTACCATATAGGCCCGAAGCCTGCTAGGATTAACATCGGATCCCAGAGAGGTAAGTAACATTGTTTTATTATGTTCCCTCACCTCCCCTGGGGCTCCGATTATTATACTTGGGGGTCTATAGTGAGTGCCTCCGTGTGGCTCTGGTAGAGAATTTTTCCCTTAATACCCCCACTATGTCGGACCCTCATGTTTTTTGGAATGCTCATAAAGCTTATATGCGAGGGATTCTCATCCAGGCCTATGCAACAGTGAAAAAAGAGAGGTCTAGGGATATTGGCGCAATGCTTAACTCCTTGTCTTCTCTCTCCACGATCAATAAACTTATTCCCACCCCTTCTGTCTCCGCGGAGATTAGACAGTGTCAACTCCGCTTGCAGAAACTTTTGACCTGTCAGTAGGATTTGGCTTTCAGGCACTTTCAGTGTCAGGCTTATGTCCACAACAATAGGGCTAGCGCCTTTTTAGCCAGGAAAATTAAGCAATCCCAAACTAAATCTCGAATTACCTACCTTGAAGATGATCAGGGTAATAAGATTGTTGACCCCCACCTCATCGCGGATCAGTTCCGTTTGTACTACAAGTCTTTATACAACCTTAAGGAGGATTATCAGACATACCAGCCCACTAAAGATGAAATTGATCGGTTTTTAGACTCGGTGTCCCTTCCCCGTCGCTCTCCTGACCAGTCTAAATCTTTGGCCATAGCCTCGTTGAAGTCGTTAAAATCCCCCGGCCCTGATGGTTTCTCAGGGATTTACTATAAAAAGTTCATAGACGTTCTGTCGCCTCAACTTCTGGGGGTTTTCAGGAGGGCGGCGGAGGAACAATGCTATCTGGATGAGATGTTGTCCGCTACCGTAGTAACTCTCCCGAAACCGGGTAGGCCTCTCACCTTCCGGCTAATTTTAGGCCTATCTCACTTTTGAATATTGATGTTAAGTTGTATGCTAAATGCCTCCTTCCCCAGCTGATCAAGCCTGACCAGATGGGATTTGTGCTTGGCAGGCAGGCCCTGGATGGCACACGGAGGTTTATAGACCTCATCCAGAAAGCTGAAAAAGACGGTGTACCTTCCTTGCTCTTGGCCCTGGATGCCGAAAAGGCTTTCGACAGGTTCCACTGGAGCTACCTTGATAGCCTCTTGGATAAATTTGGAGTGGGCCCTGTCTTTAAGTCTGCTATATTAGCTCTTTATTCCCATTCTTCGGCTTGTGTGCCTTCCTCGGGCTTCTTGTCAGATGCCTTCCGGATTTCGAATGCGGCCTGTCAGGGCTGTCCTTTGTATCCCATTATATTTGCTTTGTATCCCATTATATATCTCGCGCTGTGCTGTGAGAGCGTTCCTGCCGGCTCTCACAGCACAGCGCGATTGGCTGTGCTGTGAAGAAGGACGTCTCTGACTGTCAGAAACGCCCTTCTGACCATAGAAGAGCTACGGTACCAGACCGTAAGCTCTTCACACTGGGCCCAGATCGGGAAAGCCGACAGTGCGCTGAACTCAGCGCACTGTCAGCTTTCCGGCAGTATATAGAACTGCCTGTGGGCAAAATGGTGAAAGGTCCTGTTTAAGTGCAGCTACTGCTGCTCTTGAGAATTTTGGCAGGATCTCCTATTTATAGAGTTAACCCTTCCAAGTCCCAAATCTTACCTATTGTAATCCCGCCTTTGAAACGAGATCTCAGTATCAAATCCCCCTATCAATGGAATGACTCTCGTATTCCTTACCTTGGCATCTCTCTGACGGCTCCAAGCTTCCTCAACTTCAAAATATACTTTCTAACTTCATATGGGAAGGCAAGAAATTTAGAGTCCGACTTAGTGATGACCAGACCTTGGACCAGTGGGGGGAGCAGGTGTACCTGATGTTAGGAAGTACTGCATGGCGTCTATCCTTGATCAACTTAAGGTTGGATGGGATGAGACCTCTAAGTGGCGCTGGGCGGAGATTGAGGAGAGTTTGTTGGACGCCCCGCTTTTGAGTATTCTACACTCTAAAGATCTGGGCCCCACTACTGTATATTATCATTTGTTGAGTATTAAGGCCTCCACAGTTGCATGGCGATATCTCTTGTCCACTACTTCTTTGGAAGATTTATCTCCTTTGTCCAAACTGCCGTTGCTGTATGTGACCACATTCCTTCCTCAGTTGAGACTTCGTAGCTGGGTGTCTAGGAGCCTCTATAAGATTGCCCAATTGTTTTCTGAAGATGGACTTAAATCATTCTCTATGCTAGAAGATGAATTTAATCTCTCCAAAACTGATTTTTTTCAAATTCCTAAAATTGCGTCCCCTTTTTCAGGCCCATGAACCCTTGAGATTAGTCTTTCCCAGACTTGCTCTAAAACTGTGGAACCGAACCTTGCCTGTTAAAGGTGGGACTTCCGTGTTTTACAGCTTTCTTTCCATTCCCTCTGAGCGGGTCAAGCCCTTTCATCTGATTCGATGGGAATCAGATCTTGCCAGACCCATTCCTCTGACAGACTGGTATGAAGCTAGTGGGTTTGTCAAAAGTGTCTCTAGGGGAGTGTTGCTCTGAGAGACGGCCTTGAAAATAATGTTGCGCTGGTACAGGACCCCTAGCCAGCTGGCGCACATAGACCCCTCTTTTGAAACTCTGCTGGAGGGGATGTGGTCACGTAGGGTCTTTTATACAACTATGGTGGGAGTGCCCTCTGGTCTTAGCCTTTTGGGTGGCTGTATTTCACTTTGTCCTCTATAGCTGGTCTTACTATACATCCCTCCCCTGGTCTAGCTCTCTGTTTCTTGGATACTTGTCTTTTCCCCTCAGGCACACAGGTTGTGTTGGGTCAGATAGTGCTGGTGGCTTGATCCATGATCGCTCGGCAGTGGAAATCCGCGCTGTCTGACCATTAGCGAACTAATTCACCATGTCGACCTAGCCTTCACTTTGCAGAGGATGATGGCTAACGGGAACCATACCTTCCCCAGCTTCCGCTCCAAATGGTCTCTCTATATGGAATCTAGGAAGACGTGCCCAGCTCCAGCCTGATCCCATGGTGCTTCCCTAATTGGTGTATGGTACAGGATGGCTCTGTTTGCTTTCTAAAATGAAACCTGGTGGCTCATGTGCATCTATCCTACGACTCTTTTACATCATACTTCGTATGCCTTTTATGGCGCTAGAATTTTATCCAGGTGTGATGTTCTGTGTATTTTGTTTTCTCTTCCTGTCTTTGGTCTCCTTACTCCCTTCCCTTCCTTGTTTCTCCCTTCCTCCCTTGTATTTCCCCCTTCCCCTACCTGCTCCTGTTCCTACCTGAACTCTCTAATATGGCCTAGATAGATGATGCCTGGGAAGCTCATGTGGTCCCTGCTCTTGGTTTTCCTGTACAATTTCTCTCTCCTTACATGGGCGAACTTCACATCCTGATTATTGTATGAAGCAATGTTCCTATGTTTGCATTGGTTTATGCATAGTTTCTCGATGTGTGTTTTTTTTTTTTCTCTTTTATATACATTGTTTCTTATACATTGTAAAATCTTTTTTTTTTTTTTTTCTCGATTTAAAAATCAAATTTAAAATAAAATAATCTAAATAGTGACATACCCAAACGGATGATATTGGGTGATAGTGCTAGAGCAAGTTCCCCTTTTTTCCACCATGGGAGATTTATTTGCATATACCTTTCCCAGAATGCTTAGCAGGGCTTGCATGGCTTACTAAATCCATGTACACTGCAAAGTGGATTGATAAAGGCAAGTACCCCTTTAGCATCTTCATTTTACAATGTGCCCTATAACTTATGCAAATGGTCATACAATTACAGAATGGTAATAAGGCACTTAAGATTCTGGGAGTTGTCTTGTCAGATCCCATATGAATGCAACAGAAAAGAATTGATTAGGTTCAAATGGCACAATACAGAGGTTTATGGTAACATAAACATAACCACAGATCATCACCCGGGAGGGGGGACACACAGACCCTTAGGGTACTGATTCTACCACCTTAAAGTCTTCCGATTCTGGCAGTGGCAACAGTCTGTATTATGCACATAGGGTAGTTGTTGAGAATGTGATTGTCATGCCACAGATCTGCACTGTTGTCCATACAGATATAGAATTGTATATGAGAAAATACACAACTGATAGTCCTATTGAATAGACCATTATAATTTGTATCCACCTGACTTCTGCACAACCCAACTGATGGTCCCAACCCCATTTATAAGGCAAGAAATCCCACTTATTAAACCTGACAGGGCACACCTGTGAAGTGAAAACCATTTCTGGTGACTACCTCTTGAAGCTCATCAAGAGAATGCCAAGAGTGTGTAAAGCAGGAATCCAAGCAAAAGGTGGCTACTTTGAAGAACCGAGACTATAAGACAGATTTTCAGTTGTTTCACACTTTTTTGTTAAGTATATAATTCCACATGTGTTACCTCATAGTTTTGATGCCTTCAGTGTGAAGCTACAATTTTCATAGTCATGAAAATACAAAAAACTTTGAATGAGAAGCTGTGACCAAACTTTTGGTCTGTACTGTACCTTTTAGGTTAGACAGATTGTGCAATTCAAAAGACAATGTCACCCTCCTAGCCAATGGGTAACATGACCTGAATATTTCCCACAATTCTCCCTACTTTTGGTGAATATTTTATAGCTAGAACTCCTTTTTTATTTTATTGCTTACTATGTAGCATTATGTATTCCCTCGAAACATTGTAGCACTTAACTGTAACACAAGATCTCTTGGTTGTCGACTTGCTGTGTTATATTACAGGACGCTGATGGATCCTGGAAGCAGTAGTCCATTGATTTGGAAAATTTTGCTAGACATTAAACACAATCCCAAGGTCAAATACACCAAAGGTCACTTTTAATGAGATCAGACTTGCAAATATGCATTATTGATATGTTATCACTGCTAATACATACTGTAGCATTTTGTAAATGAGAACTGGTATACACCATTGTATTCTACAGACATGCAGAACATATCACTAATCGAAAAATCCAAAACTTTGCAACCCCACCCCCAAAACTCTATTTTCTTCCTAGTCACCATATTATGGTCCCTGTAACTTTTTTTTTTTTTTTTAAATATATATTTTCATGCACATGGATCCATAGGGAGAGTCTTTTTTTTTTTTTTTGAATGTTAGGTGTACTTTTTAGTTATACCATTATTAAGAATGTCTGTCTATTATTTATTTTTGCTCAATTTTTATTCAAATTTTTATCAGATGTGAAACAGCGGTTTGGCAATCCCCCCCCCCCCCCCCGCTACGGCGGGGCTAGAGCGATAAAAACTGATCAAAAATTTGTATATATCAAGAAAATTATACCATATAAATTATTCTTTAGTTACTTTTTCTCTATAGCCATCCCCCCATCTTTTGCATTCAGGGGAGTGGTTTGCTTCATTGGCTGTTCGAAGACATTCACACGGAGTTTCTGTGCGCAGATTCTGGCGCGGAATTCACGTCAGCATCCGCGTGGAAATAAAACTTCCCATTGAAAACGGAACCCATTGAAATCAATGGGAGGCTTTTTTTTACGCGCGGATTCCACGCCGAAATACTCCGTGTGAATGCCCCCTTATGGTATACTACAGAGGAATATGGATCTTCTTTACTTTGTCAGAGCTAGTGACTTTAATTCACTGCTATTTCTGCAGTCAGGTCAAGCATTTTGTCCCCAATAATCCTGTTAACTACTGACTCAGCAGTACCGCTGCTGGAATACATAGTCTAGGAGATTAAGATGGAAATTAACCCTCAGGAAAAGACTTCAAATTTTTTTTTTCATGATCAGTGTATAATACCACAGAGACCTGGGGGCTATGGCAGCCAATCGGCTCCTGAGGGGCCACTATATTTACCCACCATCTGCCATACTATTTTGCCGGATGTTGGGAAGGGGTTAAAAAAATGGACACAATAACATCTGTTAGTGTCTGCTTACCGTACAGCTTTTCTCTCAGAGCTACACTGTTTCCATAACTCCCTTAAAAGTGAATGGGAGTTAGGAAACAAGATAGCTAATTGTTCTAAGCTGTTTCCATAACTCACATTCACTTCTATGGAAGTTGCAGAAACAGTGTAGGTCAAAGCTATGCTGTTTTGAGAGAACCCCACCATAGCTGACACCAGTGGCGTAACTAGGAATGGCGGGGCCCCGTGGCAAACTTTTGACATGGGGGGGGGCCCCCCCTGACCAACACAGACGCCGAAGACCTCGACCGACCTCCTCCTACGCATTTCTGCGCATTCTATTATGCCCCATAGTGGCCCCTTAACACAGTATTATCCCCCATAGGGGCCCCTGCACACAGTATTATCCACCATAGGGGCCCCTGCACACAGTATTATCCCCCATAGTGGACACCCATAAACAATTATTATACTCTGGGGTCTTTTCAGACCCCAGAGTATAATAATCGGAGACCCAGGGGGGAGAAAAACATAAAAAACTACTGTTACTTACCTGTCTCCGGCTCCTACGTGGTCTTCTCCGCTGCCTTCTCCTCTGCCGTCCTTGTTTAATGACGTTTGACATCACATGACCTGGGACGCAGGCCGGGTTCATGAGACGTCAGAAAGGACGTCAGGCAGGATCGTGGAGAGGTAAGTAACATGTTTTTTATGTTCCCTTACCTCTCCCGGTCCGCCGATCATTATACTCGGGGGTCCCATCTCTAGGATCTGCAACAATCAGACATTTAAGGCATATCCTGTGAATATGCCATGAAAGACTTTCATTGGAAAACCTCTTTAACCCCTTCCCACCGATGGCATTTTTTGATTTTCGTTTTTGACTCCCCTCCTTCTAAACCCCATAACTTTTTTATTTCTCCACTCCCAGAGCCATATGAGGTCTTAATTTTTGCGGGACAAATTTTTCTTCATGATGCTACCATTAATTATTCTATATAATGTACTGGGAAGCAGGAAAAAAATTCAGAATGGGGTGGATTTGAAGAAAAAATGCATTTCTGCGACTTTCTTACGGGCTTTGGTTTTACGGCGTTCACTGTGCAGCCAAAATGACATGTCCCCTATATTCTGTGTTTTGGTACGGTTCCAGGGATACCAAATTTATATGGTTTTATTTACATTTTGACCCCTAAAAAAATTTCCAAAACTGTGTTAAATTTTTTTTCTAAAAGTCGCCATATTCCGACGGCCGTAACTTTTTTATACGTAAGTGTACGGGGATGCATAGGGCGTGGTGTACTTTTTAGTTCTACCAGTTTCGGGAAATGTTATTGCTTTGATCACTTTTTATTCACATTTTTTTCAGAATCAAAACAGTGAAAAAACGGCGGTTTGGCACTTTCGACTATTTTTAGCGCTACAGCGTTTACCGAACAGGAAAAATATTTTTATAGATTTGTAGAGCGGGCGATTTCGGACGCGGGGATACCTATATACCATGTATATGTTTCACAGTTTTTAACTACTTTTATATGTGTTCTAGGGAAAGGGGGGTGATTTGAACTTTTAATTCTTTTTATATTTTTATATATAATATATATATATATAATAGACCCCCTAGGGGTGTTGAACCCCAGGGGGTCTCATCACTAATGCAATGCATTACAATGCTAATGCATTGCAAAAAAGCATCCTTTCTTTTGCAGGCTGCATAGACCAGCCTGCAAAAGAGAGGTTTTGCAGACAAGCCTGGGAGCCTGTACAAGGCTCCCGGCTGTCATGGCAACGGGACGTCAGCCCTGGAGCATGCTCCAGGAGCCGGCGATCCCTGCCAAAATGGCGGCGACCATCCGCCCCCGGGAAAATGGCGCCTCCGGCGCCTTTGACCGCGGTGCCGGAGGAGTTAATGCCTCCGATCGGTCCGGGGACCGATCGGAGGCATTAGAGCCGGTTGTCTACTGCTTAAAGCAGTAGACACCCGGCGGCTATGGCGGCCGCCCGGCTCCCGGGCGGTCGCCATAGTTACAGACCCGACATGCACCGTACTATTACGGCGCATGTCGGGAAGGGGTTAAAGGGATCCTGTCATTGAATACCCTTTTTTTCTGACTAACACGTAGGAATAGCCTTAAGAAAGGCTATTCTTCTCCTACCTTTAGATGTCTTCTCTGCGCCGCCGTTCGGTAGAAATCCGGGTTTTCTTCGGTATACAAATGAGTTCTCTTGCAGCACTGGGGGCGGTCCTCAGCACTCAAACAGCACTGGGGGTGTCCCCAATGCTGCGAGAGAACTCTCCAGCGCTGCTTCCATCTTCTTCTGGAACGCCCTCTCCCTGTGTCGTCTTCCATCCTGGGTTTCAATCTTCTAGGTCTTGGGCAGAGCCGACTGCGCATGCCAGGGCCACAAGAAAATGTCCGCTTACACAGTAATCCGAAGAAAACCCGGATTTCTACCGAACGGCAGTGCGGAAAAGACATCTAAAGGTAGGAGGAGAATAGCCTTTCTTAAGGCTATTTCTATGTGTTAGTCAGAAAAAAAAGGGAATCCAATGATAGGATCCGTTTAAACCTTTTTTTGGGTAAAGTATTTATTTTTGCATCGTATAATGAACAAATACAGGGGATCGTTTTTATTTGGCAATCCCTATGTGTTCATGTTCTATTTTAAAACGCGTATTCTGATGTATCTTTCAGATTTGCTATAAATCTCTATTGTCACTTTGGGCTCATAAAGGCAAACAAGGCTGTCAAGAAAACTGTTCATAAAACTACTATAAAATATAGCTGTCCCTCTATTTTTAGTTTGTTCAGATATATTTCTTGATATTCTTTGTATGCATTAAAGCCCCACATAATGTTCATACACGCAGTATGTACATATATTTAACATTTATTTATTTTTTTATGCATACTGTATCTAATCTTCAAGATGGCGCCGCTGGAGTGACAGTGATTTATTTGGCAAGTGGCTACATCAGAAATTACATGTTAGTAAGATGTTTTTGTTATAAAGGTTGGTCTTCTACAAACCATATTTACAGTCAAACAACAATTTCTTGCTCATTCGTCTTGCATAGATCACTTATGTAACATGTGCTTCTAGTGCTTCAAATTTTTCTTCGTGATGTTTTCTCATTGTTTCTACCCCATTGCCCTCTATTGTCGCCATGTCTACATTATTACATAACAGGCGCCTTTGGATGCCGAGACTTCCTTGTGTGCGAGCTAGTCTGTCAGAAGTGATTTCTTCCAGGTCTCTGAACCTTGTCTGCTGTGAATTCTTAGGAATTTTATGCCAAGGACTACTGCACTCTTCAAGAATCCTAGAAATTAGGACAGTGCTGTTTCCTTCACCTGGATCCTCCAATTGAACAGAGGTTCTGAAAATTAACCTGCATTTTACCACTTACTACCATACTGTACCTGATTTGGCTCTTGAAATGGTGATGCGTCCAGGTGTAGCCTGGCACTTAGTGGTAATCCAGACAGACTCAGCTGCATACGTAATTATAGGGTTACATTTTAGCATTCTAAAGGGGTCCACCATGATTAAAGGGGTTCTCCAGAATATTTGTGAGTACTTCCTTTGATGTTTTTAGGTATAGAATCCAAGGTCTCCCAGCTGCTCCAAACTCTAGGTCTTGAAGCTAGAACAACCTCGGGGCTGGGTGCTGATTCTAATCACATGCTCTGGGGTCAGAACCAGCCCAGATCTCTTGGGTTCATTGCCCAAAAATTCTAAGGGCAGTAAATACTCTGACTTCTTGGAGAACCCCCTTTAAAATTGACAACATAGTCCATGCTCCATTGTAGGTTTTTGATCTGATCACTGCTCAGTCACTCCTTTAGAGGATCTGTCTGCTCTCCAGACATGGCTAGTTTTCTAACCATAAAAAAACTGGTGAAACTTTTATAACTCTGTGGTGTTATGAATAAACCAACCACTAGGTGTTAAAATTCTCCTTTATTAATGGGGTACGTCCATCAGCTGTAAAATGGGGATAGTAAGAAGTAGAGGGCTGCAATATGGGGGTAATAACAGGGCAAGTGTCCGGCAAATAAATGCGGTAAGGAAAGTACTTAAAATAACATAAAATAAAGAAGTTAAAAACAAAATAAAATGATGATTTTAAAACTGGTGGTAGAGGTCCAGAGGGGAGAGGTGGTGGATGTGGCGGTGTAAGTGAAAGAGGAGGAGGAGATAGCCAACACTTTAACCACACAGGCACTGACACAGCCAAGTCCTGTGGGATCCATGCCTGGTTCATCTTAATGAACAGAAGTATGTCCACGTTGGCTGTTGATAGGCAGAGCCTCTTGTCCGTTTTGACACCCCTGCGGTGCTGAACATGCATTCTGATAGGACACTTGCCATGGGGCAGGTCAGTACTTACCCATTTTCCTGTGTGCAGCAACTAGGTGGAGTAATGTAAGGAGGATCGAAATAGTCGTCACAGTTGGGCTCCACCAAAATTCCACTACTCCTTAGGGTATGGTGCAATGATGATGAGGGAGCCTGTGGTGTTGATGCTGCTGATAGTTGTTTCTCTGGAGGTGCACACTGCAGGAAGTCTCCCACTTTATGGTGGTTGGGGAGCCCTCTATGGTAGTGCAGGATTGTTGACTTGGGACATTTGAGAACAATACCCTGTTTTATTGTAGTTTTCATCATGGCAGGCGTACAGTTGATACAACAGTTTTCCACAAGATGGAGGCACAATTTTGGAAAT
The DNA here is from genome assembly GCF_031893055.1 of Leptodactylus fuscus. Lineage (NCBI taxonomy): Eukaryota > Metazoa > Chordata > Amphibia > Anura > Leptodactylidae > Leptodactylus > Leptodactylus fuscus. Next base: position 120,370,193 of record NC_134271.1, on the reverse strand, counting down.
AGAGCATATGTAGAAAAGATTAGGAAGGGCACTCACCCACATCCAAGCTCGTCTTCATAAAATACTTCTTTTATTAAGGTAACAGATTTCTTTAAAATCAAGTAGTGCAGGGAGGGAATAGAGCATATGGGGCAAGTAGGCATACTACTATGCCTACTTGCCCCATATGCTCTATTCCCTCCCTGCACTACTTGATTTTAAAGAAATCTGTTACCTTAATAAAAGAAGTATTTTATGAAGACGAGCTTGGATGTGGGTGAGTGCCCTTCCTAATCTTTTCTACATATGCTCTATTTGTTCATACTGCCTTTTTTTGGTTGTTGAGCACCCCCCACAGCTCTTCACATTTAAGGTTACAATCCTCATACTTACCTTCAATTTATTGGGACTTTCATTTATATTTCTAGCAGTGCCATCCTATATTTCTTTTTCCTTGACAATTTTGGAAATCGCTAGGCTGCAGAGGCTTTAAGATGGTATTTCCTGGGTCAGTCAATGTTTCTCTGTTTCTAGTAATCGCTCTAAAAGTATGTTCTTTCTCTTCAACAAAAATATACCTGCAACTGGCAAGATGTCGGGTGCAGGTTTCATAAGGGGGCATTCACATGGAGTAACATGGCGCTGATTCTGGCACGATAACTTGCGTAAGAATCAGTGCTGCAAAACAGAATCCCATTGACTTCAATGGGTTCCGTTTAACGTGTGTAACACATTGAAATCAATGGGTTAAAAAGCCTCCCAAAGGATATCTGAAATATCTACTGTAGAGCATCATATTAATAGAGCCTTTATGAGTCTACTTGATGTGTAACCTCCTGCAGAACTAAGCAGTAACCCTCAGCAGGAGCATGAAAAATATATAGTATATATAGTGACTGGACCTGAGCAATTTGTAAAAAAAAAAAAAAAAAAAAAAAAATTGACTACTTTGATGCACATGGATGTACAGATGGAAAACTTTGAGATATAGATAGATAGATAGATAGATAGATAGATAGATATAGATATATATAGAGAGAGAGAGAGCGAGCTAGTTTTGAGGGTAAAAACACAGGAGATGCTCTTCATGACAATGAAACCACTTGCAAAATAAAAGGGGTATCCCCATAACTCTTGTTCTGAAGCTTGAAGGCTCTGTACTCTCTTCACTTCCTGGATTTCTCGCACATTGGTGGGCGGGGTTTCACTTGCTCTGCTATCTACTATGATCCACAGTATGATGCTGATGTGCAAACTGATGTAGCAGAGCTGGATTTGAGCCAGTTTGCATTACATACAGAGGTAACGGACTACTTATCTCAGCCCTTATCATCCAAATTCATTTAAAACGGCTGATAAGTGGAAAAGCTGAAGATAGACAGCACAGTAATCCCGAAGCTCTCACCTCCCCCTCCCTATATGAGGAGCTCCGTTGCTTGTCAGCCCCCCCCCCCCCCCCCCCCTGAGAGCAGGCAGCTACCTCACTTGACAAATGAGCAGATAATCCCAAGGGCCATTGTCAACAATGAAGTGAATAAATTAAGATAGTGGCCAAACAAAGCAGTTTTGATAAAGCAATGTATTTAGGAAAATTCGTATATCCATATAAACTAGCAGTATAGATGGGATGCTTGTTATGGGACAACCCCTTTAATTCTTTATGGTGGATCCTGATTAGAACCTCCGGCTTCTCAGGTTCCACTAGTGGTCTTTTCCCACAGGTTGGGAAGTGTTACTGGTCTTAAGACCTGGGTCGCGAGTCCTTTGGTTTTATGACCATCAGTACTGACCGGATCGTACAGAAGTTGTGTAGAGAAAATACAATTATCAATAAAGCAACTGTGGTTCACCATATCATCAGATTTGTGGTTTTGAGCTGCGCACCCCCTGGTGTATTTTGGAAGTAGCATCACTGTAATTCCAAAATGTATAGCAAAACACATAGCAAATCTGTCTTGTCATAGACTGGTACAATCCATATTGCTACAATAATCAATTTCCATTAGTGCAATTTACACAAGGACAATATTTCTTCTTGCTACAATAAAGGGATGTATGCCATTTAGTCATTCCATTGTCTGTAAGTCTTTCATTTAGCTGCTGACTGCATTGCATACTGTATTGTACTGTACAGCATCTACCTTCCTTCTTCTCTGAACACATTATTTATTAGTAGTATCGGTAGCCTTGTCTGTTCTTACTCTGCAGGAAAAATATCCAACCATACTTAATAGTGGACCTTGGCCTAGGGTGCCACTTAAAAGTGGTCTGGGGGTTGTGGCCTCCGTCTGTTACTGTCTATTATGTATTGCTTTTAAAGGCATTTACCATATCTGTAAATGTTCCTATTCTTGGACCCTCAATGTTCCTATTCAGCGTTCTGTGCCTCGCTCTGTTGATTTGCCATATCCATGAAATAAGCTCCTATATAATAGAAACTTTTACGTTCTCCCGTCAGTTCCATTTCCACTCTTCTCACCCCTCCACCTATTACCTCATCCCCCTTTTGTCCCATATAATTTTCAATTATATATGCATTTTGTATGGCAAGTCGTAATATTGATATGAAGGGCTGTTCTTTGGACTTTTTGTACTTGTTTTGGATCCACAGGTCTTTTTGACAATCTTCCATACCTCTTCATCTAAGCCACCAGACAAGTATTATTGTATAACCTTTAATAGTAAGATGACCATAGTACAGTATGTCTTGAAATGTGGCTTTTAATGTGTTTTGGTATTAATGTATGGGTTATGACTGTAAGATGCATTTTTCTGTTCAACTACTGAATTTAGACAATTAACTGGATTGGAGCAGGTCTATTCACTAATTATCCAAAGGATCTAGAGCAACCAAAATTAATTTTAACTCCACAAGTGGGTGCCCCCCAAAATAAATTGATAAAAAGTAACCTTTATTAAATATGTTTAAAACAAAAACACTTTGTTAAAATGACAGCTCTAGGCCTCCAAAGAAGCCCGATATTAGAAATTATCCACCCAATATTTTTAAACTAGCCCCTAATGCCGTAGTGTACTGACCTAAACAAAGTCACATAGATATACTTTTTGAAGGATAACAAAGTAGCCAAAATTATTCCCTACTGTGTAAGAGGAATAAAGATATGTATCCAATTCAATATAATTGGTGTTCCTCCCTGTAGGTTACACAGAGTCCAATTGCCAGTTTGTTTCACTTCGGCTAAACCTAGGACAGCAGTGTCAGTAACCCTATATGCTCCAAAATCAACTAGCTGCCAAAGACTTAGATAGATAGCGATCCCTAACACTGCTCTCGCCCAGCTTAATATATAGATTACGCTGTCTGAATGGCAAATCTAGTGAAAAGATAAGGGGCTGGTGGGTAAGAGGCTAATAGTATGGCTCTAATGCTATGACATTCACAGCGGTGATATCATATAAATATGGTGGAGTGAGTCTGATATTACTCCACTTCTGGCAGTTACAACGTCTCAACGCGTTTCATTACCCTAATGTAACTCATCAGGAGACTATCTTTCATCCCTGCCTGGACTACAAATAAAGTTTTTGATACACCCTGATTACGGTGTGCGGTCAAAACCGCATTTCCCGGGACCCAGAAGGTAGGTCCCAGTACTCAAATGGAGGCCAATGCTGCGCTCGGCACACTCCGTTCCTATATAGATTCGGAGTGTATAGGAACCCCACCCCCTTAACCACACAGCCCAATCAGCTCGCATCAGAATCACTGACGTAACACCGCATCATAGGAGAGGGCGTGTGAGGGGTGGGGATAGTCAAAGCGCCACTCAAACACCATAGTATGAGAAAGAAAGAAAGAAAGAAAGGTAAGTATATAATAGTTCCAATAGATGTTTATGACTGAGGATCATGTTCACAGTGTTGCACTCAACAACAAGTAGACTAACAGGGATAACCTTACATTCATCACACCATAACATCGCTCCGTGGCATACATAGATTAACAATTTATGTTACCGAAACTGCGGACGCAACGTCTAAACAATGTCAACCCCTACAGAAGTGAGTCATCCTACTACTGGCACCGGAGTCTACAGCATGTATTTGCAGCCTAACACAGTGTACCAATACGCTCCCTAGTGTATTATCGCTCCATAGAACGCAACGATTGGCCATTGTGTTACCGCAATCACAAACGCAATGTCTGAACAGGGTTAACCCCTAAAAAGGTAAGTTACCCTAGTGTTGGTACTGGAGCCGCCAACATGACTTCTGAGCAAACATGATAAACCGAAATGCTACCCAGAACCCACATTATGTGGTTATGATGCCTGCTCCCTCTAAGGCGACCACTTAATGATGACGTATGTAGGTTTTGGTGACATGCTGCTATCGAAAACATATAAAAAATCCTGTAGTTGTATAACTCGTTAATGAACAAAAATGTTACATTGCAACATGACCTCTTACAAAACTTTATTTCAAATGAACGGTAAGTATGAAATACCATCGTTCAAGCCTTTAGGCTTGACTGATGCGAATTTAAATATCCAAAAAGCCTCACGGCGTAGAATCTGTGCATCCCAATCACCTCCCCTCACTGACTTGGGTACCCTTTCAATAATCTGGAATTTGAGGGCAAAGGGGTCACCCCCATGGCACTCCCAGATGTGTTTGGCTACGGGCGTATCAGTCTGTCTCACTACATCGCCAACATGGTCCAACACTCTACGTCTCAGCTGTCTCTGAGTTTTGCCCACGTAATTTTGTGGGCAGGGGCAGGTGATCACATAAACAACCCCTTCGGTTTTGCAGTTGGCGAAATCTCTGATACAAAAAGTGTGGTCAGTAGCACAAGCCCGGACCTTGGTGCCTCGCTGTATATAGGCACAAGCCCGACAGGACCCGCACTTGAAAGTTCCAACCGTCTGGGATCTATTCAGCCAGGTCTATTCACTATAACAAAGACACATGTTGCATGTTTGCTGTCATTATTGACTTACTTGCTATGTATTTGGGGACATGTTCCGCTAGAGAAAGGCCAAGACAAGATAAAAGTATCAGTCGATTAAAACTGTTATGCTCGAGCCCCACGTTGTGAAGCTGCAGTAAAGTTACAGCACCTGCAGCGTGGATGTTATTCAGGCTAATCCCATCTACACATTGTAGAAAATAATCCACAGCGGAAATGCTGCAATTTCACAAACGCAGCGGTATTAAACAAAATACATTTCCGCCGTCGTCTTTTCCGTAGTGTTTTGTGTGGGCCATTTTTAATTTTCTGGGAGTGCTGGTCTTGTCCATCCACAGGTTGTATCTGGTATCTTAGCTCACTTGAAATGAATGTTACTGAGCTGTAATACTACACACACTGTATTGTTAGGGTAAAAAAAGGTGGCGTGTTACTCAAAAGGTCGAGTCACATCCATTCAGCAGATCGTTTAACGGCTGCAAAAATGCATGTTAAAAATAATGCAACTGGATGGACATTTGCTATTAGGGATCAATGTAAGAGAAAAAATAATCTCTTGAAAATGCAGTTTTATTACATTGTAAGCCACTAGATGGAGCTGTACCTCACTTTTCTTTATTGGAAATGTTTAGGCAGTAGTTGCAGGGTAGATGCAACCCCCAGTGGATCTGTGGGAAACTGCAGGGTAAGCATTGAATCATTTTACAACCACACAGCTGTAAAACTTGTACTCTGTTTTGCTTATTGTATAGTGATTTAAATTGCTATTGTCATGAGATGGAGGTAGTGTAAGCAGGGGCATATGTCAAAGGGTTCATATTCTGGCTGACGGGTACTCCTTGTATTCAGATCCCACTATATACTTAGTATAGTAGCTCTCCATACCTAGTAGCATGATTGTAACTGGAATACCAGATTTGCAAGAAGTGACTATGGCAATAACCCTATGATCACACTGAAGCATGGAGACTATTCTAGCAGCAGTAATACTATACCTGGATAATGCTCATCCAGGGGTCTGTCCAAGTGCAAGTAGAGGGTCCGGAAGGAACTTTTCCCACTCAAAAGCACTCGACCAAAAAACTAAATTGCTATAATCATCTTTTAATTGTGATACTGTGTTCAAACCCCAGTTTACAACTAATGAATGAGCTAGCAGTCGGGTGAAAGTGAACATTTCTCAGGTGACCGGCATAGGGGTCCTAAAAACTGAAAGACTCCTAGGAAAGCCTGTTGAGTTGACATGTCCAGTGGTGAACCTGGCCTCTCTGCTGCCTGAGGCGGACGATTGAAAGACGCCCCCCCCCCCCTCCCATATTGCGTGGGGGGTGTTGTTGATCTGCTGATCGTCCGCCTCAGACAGCGGGGAGGGGAAACATTTACAATAAATACAATGCCGTAATACTCACAGGAGACTTCTCCCCACATTTCCCATATGTTCTCTTTGGACTGCCACGCCTCACCTCGCCTCATTAGAAGTGCGGTGCTGGACACGTCCTAGTTTAATTTTTGGACACAGATAGCATGAGATGCTGTATGCAGCCTCTGTATGTAATACAGTTAGAGATGGGCAAACCTTGCGAGACTAGTTACACGAATATTCGCTAGCTTCATCTGCCAGTTAAGTTTCCACAAGTGCTCATATTATACTCTGGGGTATTTTCAGAATTTTGAGTATTATAAGCAAAATCACCATGGAGTTGCTGTAAAATAATAAACACTTAGTTTTCATCCCTCACCAGGCACTACATTGTGATCCCCTCCTTCTGTCACCTCTACTGGTCTCCCTGGCCTTGTGGCACCCAACACTGTCCTGCCCTCTTCTGGACTTCTGTGAGGTTATGCGCCCCAGGGGATCACTGAGGCCTGTGTTTGGGTCTCAACGGTTACGTGGGGTGCGTCAATGTGATGTTTTTATGGAGACCTAGTCACAGGCCTAATTTGTTCCCTGTGGTCAGTGATAACACCCAGGAAGATAGAAAACAATGACCAAGGAGCCCAGGAGAGGAGAGGGAAGGTGCGCATCAGTGTTAATTTTACCATACCTCCCCTGGTCTTCCACTTACGATCATCTGGGGTCTGACCCAATCCCAGATTATTATGGTGATTCATAGGCCAAACCTGTGATTTTTGGAAAATTTGCAAAAAACTCCTCTTGTTATGAATTGGTTCACTCATTTCTAAATCTAGTGTGTGTGTATTGTGCCATGTACTGCTCATGCATGGAGTGGGGAGTTATTTAATCCTCTTATATAAGAAGAAATCGCTTGTGATCCCACTGTACAGAGAATTGGTGAGACCACATCTGGAATACTGGGGCACATTTATTAATACTGGGGTTTTGTACCAAAGTCTTAATAAAGATAGTCACAGAAGTAGGACACTGCTAATTTATGAAGAAGCCCCTACACCAGATTGGAGATCTATGACCGTTATAAAACTGGCAAGAATTATAATAAATACGTTGGGCCAAGGCATCCCTGTCCTGATCTGTCCACATTCACACAGTGTGGTGAACAAGGTGCAGAATAGGTGTTGTGGAGCATGTTTACTGCAAGAACTGACCCTGGGCCAAATGTGCCCCACAGTATCGCCCCTCTATGCCAGAAAATAGACATAGGGAAATTGAACTGGTGCAAACGTGGATTACAAAAATAATGGCAAGTTTGGAGCATAAAACTTCAGGAAAGTCTTAAAGAACTTGCAACTGTAAGAACCTGCAGAGTAGATGCAACATTTCATTTCTGTTGGACTGTGAACACTATAAAAACAAATCCCATAAGAAAATAGGGCAAATGTATTTTTTTTCTAACCCCCTCTCCTAATTTTGATTTTTTTTTTTTTATTTTTTTTTGCTGCTTCCTAGTAAATATTACAGATATTACATGAAACCACTAGGAAGTACCATTTATATGTAAATAAATAAGCCGTCATAAAGCTTTGTGAACGGAAAAATAAAAGTTATGGCTTTTGGAAGATGGGGAGTAAAGAAAACCAAAAATCTTTAAATATCATTAAATATGTTGAAGGTATAAATGCGGATCAGGAGGGAGGTGTTTTTAATGGGACCCCCCCCCCCCCCAAAAAAAAACAAACAAAAAAACACAAAAACAAAAAACAAACACAAACAAAACAAAAAAAACTAAAGACAATAAGAAATCACCTGGGGTGGGGGAATTTGGAAGTAGGGATGAGTGACATGGATTTGACGGAATTTTCAAAAATTTTAGGGCTCAGCCCTAAACTGAAACTTTAGGGGTTTTAGTCACCCATAAAATTCTATTCTACATTGGGCTCTCCTCAGAACCCAGAGTATAAGTAGTGGCCCAGGATAGGTTAATAAAAATAATAAACTGTTATACTCTCCTTGCTTAACCCCTTCTGGGCATACAGCATCCTCTTCTTCTTTTGGTCTCTGGCTGATGTCGCTTGTCCCAGAGTCACCACTGAGGCCTGTGATTGGGTCTCAGTGATCATGTGGGGTGTACGAACGTCACATCTAACCAGTCCCCCTTCTTGCTAAGTGAGTGCTATCTGATCTACCAAATGCTGCATTAATCAAAGCCTTGTCTTGCCACCTGGCACTGGAGAGGGATCACCATCTAACCCAGAGGCCTAGCTAGTCACTATTGGGCCCTGGACTCTGTGGCAGCCCCAAAGGTCCCTATGACAAATCAAATATACCACTATTCTAAATAAGCTCAACGATGAATCCAGCAACACCTTCTTAGTATAAAACTTAGCCTTTAATGTATAACATCCAAAATAAAAACAAACATCGGTACCGGTATATTAGGGTTTGTCCATGATGGCGGATGGAAAAATAAGCGTCTGGCTGACGCGTTTCGAAGCCTTACACTGGCTTCTTACTCATAGCCTGACGTTGGTAATACAAACACTGCTATATATAATGAAACCCAATAATAAGGCAGCTGTGTTGAACCGGAAATGTTATAAATAAAACAGAGAACAAAACAAAACAAAAGTAAATAATAAACAACAGACATAAACATAATATGATAAAATATGATGTAACAAAGGACACTTATACATGAAACAAAAACAAAAACATGAAAAGTTTTAATTACCAGATCTGACCTTCTGATTCACCGTTATGGAAGAATGGCAAATAAGCCGCATACATAGATCTTGGTGAGTATTTGCCCTTAACAAAGATGGCTGAAAAAATCCCTGATGCGCATGCTCAAAGACTAAACCTCCGATCATGTGACCTCCGATCATAAGACCTGAAAGGTCACATGAACGAAATATAACAATATTCTCCAAGTAAGAAGAAAAACAAACTCGACAACAAGAAAAAGAGGAAAAAAAGGAAGAAAAAAAGAAGAAAAAAAAAAAAAAAAAAGGAAAAGAAAATCCTGACATTGACAGGTAAGTCTATAGAAAGATGCAACTACCTACTGAAACAGATCCCATTCCAAGTAAAATCCTATATGTATATAAGGACCTGTGTAAACAGCATCCTAAAAGTTGCCAAAAGAACAACTCCTGGAATAAGATTCGCCTAGACTAAGTACACCCAAAGATATACTAAACAGATATCCCTGAAAGATGACACGCTAAATAGATGTATAGTACTCCATAGAAAGTATGGCGCTCCTCTAAGAATTATATTGGAAGAGATTCTTCCGATCGTTTTTTAAAAAATATATATCAAGAACCAAATGACACACTACATTTAAATTTTATAAACATATGATAAATCATGTTTAGAATTTAAGCCTTTAGGATCCCGAGTATTCAAATTTAGAATCCAGAAGGCTTCCCTTATTCGGACTTGTTGTTCCCAGTCCCCATTTCTCTTGGGTTTTAAAACTTTCTCTATACCTTTAAAGGAGAAAGAGGATAGACTACCTCCATGAATATTTCTAAAGTGCTTAGTTACACCAGTTATTTTCAGAGATTTTTCATTAGAGATTGAATGAATATGTTCAGAAATGCTTGATTTCAGAGGTCTGATTGTACTTCCTATATATTGTAAGTTACATGAACTGCAAGTGACCATGTAAATCACATGGTCTGTCCCGCAGTTCATGTATTTGTTTATGTTGTAAACTCGGTTCTGTGAAACATCAGTGAAATTTGAGGTTTTCTCGGCATATCTGCAAACCTGACATCTTGCGGTGCCGCATCTATGAAAACCCTTAACATATAGCCAAGTCTCCGAGATGGTGTGACCATCTGAAAGGAGACTTGGAGAAAAGGGGTTTTCCCCTTTTTAGAAATGTAATTAACCCCTTTTGAAATTAGAGAACTGAGAGTGTCATCTTGGTTTAAGATACTTATATTGTTTTTGATAAGGGAACAATGTTGTCTCGTAGAATTACAGAATTTACAGGGGGATTTTCCCAAAACCTGTGGAGATAGAAATATGAAAGTACAAGTCTCAAATCCACAATTTTATCCACTTTCCTCCAAGGTTCCAGTATTGGAACAATTTAGATCAGTAGTAGAGAGAGAACTTGTAAAATTACAAAGTTCACACACTAACTACAGAGATAATTTGAGCAAATTAGAGAGGATAGAACTTAACCGTCTTGAAAAGAATGATAAGATCACCATTAGAATGGCTGACAAAGGTGGGAAAGTAGTTATTCTTAACAAGAGTGACTATTTGAAATCAGTATTGGATATATTGGAAGATAATACTACCTATAAAAAACTATCTAAAGACCCTACTGAACAATTTACAATATCCCTAAATAGATTAGTTGCAGAGGGAGAAACATTGGGGGTTTTCACCACAAGAGAGGCTAAATTTCTGGTTCCGGAACATCCTATAACACCAATTATGCACGGATTGCCGAAAATTCATAAGGGGGTCTTCCCCCCTCCACTCAGACCCATAGTATCAGGGATAGGATCCCTAAATGAAAATCTATGTGATTGGATCGATCAAATCCTCCAACCCTTGGTAATGCGTACTCCGGGTTACATTAGGGATTCTAAGGAGGTTATAAGATTCTTTGATGGGTTTGAGTGGAGGGGGGACTACACATGGCTTACATGTGATGTAGTTTCTTTGTATCCCTCTATACCGCATGATGTGGCTATTGTAGCTTTGGGAGAACACCTAAGGAAATACTCAACCTTCTCGGAGGAGATAAATCAATTTATTATGGATGTGGTGGAGTATCTACTCCACCACAATTTCTTTATGTTCCACGAGACCTTTTACCTACAGGTGCGGGGTGTGCCAATGGGGGCGAGGTTCTCGCCCTCATTGGCAAACCTCGTTATGGCATGGTGAGAGAAGAGGGTTATTTTTCACGTAAACAATAATTTCAGGCATAACATCAAATGGTACAGCAGGTACATTGATGATTTGCTTATTGTCTGGAAGGGTGAAACATCTAGAATTCCGGATTTTATTGAATTTATCAACAGTAATTATTTCAATATAAGATTCACATATGAATTCAATCCTAAAAAAAATTAACTTTTTGGACATCACTCTCGTTGGCAATGAGGTGGAAGGCTGTGTGGAGACTGGACTTTTCAGAAAAAAGGAGGCAGGCAATACGTTATTACATTCTGGTAGTTCCCATCCAAAACACACAAAGCGTTCCCTTCCAGTGGGTGAGTTAATAAGACTAAAGAGAGCGTGTAGCTCCAATGACTCCTATGTGACACAAAGAGATGACATGCGCAGACGTTTCATAGAACGTGGATATTCGAGTTGGTCATTGAATAGAGCCCAAAATATTGTAGACAAAATTGATAGAAAATCTTTATTGGCTCCCAGAAAACAGCAAAAGGACACAAAATCAAATAAGGGAGCTTTACATTTTTCAACTAGATACAGTTCGGACTACAATAGTATTGTTAACATTATCAAAAACAATATAAGTATCTTAAACCAAGATGACACTCTCAGTTCTCTAATTTCAAAAGGGGTTAATTACATTTCTAAAAAGGGGAAAACCTTAGCTAACCATCTTTCTCCAAGTCTCCTTTCAGATGGTCACACCATCTCGGAGACTTGGCTATATGTTAAGGGTTTTCATAGATGCGGCACCGCAAGATGTCAGGTTTGCAGATATGCCGAGAAAACCTCAAATTTCACTGATGTTTCACAGAACCGAGTTTACAACATAAACAAATACATGAACTGCGGGACAGACCATGTGATTTACATGGTCACTTGCAGTTCATGTAACTTACAATATATAGGAAGTACAATCAGACCTCTGAAATCAAGCATTTCTGAACATATTCATTCAATCTCTAATGAAAAATCTCTGAAAATAACTGGTGTAACTAAGCACTTTAGAAATATTCATGGAGGTAGTCTATCCTCTTTCTCCTTTAAAGGTATAGAGAAAGTTTTAAAACCCAAGAGAAATGGGGACTGGGAACAACAAGTCCGAATAAGGGAAGCCTTCTGGATTCTAAATTTGAATACTCGGGATCCTAAAGGCTTAAATTCTAAACATGATTTATCATATGTTTATAAAATTTAAATGTAGTGTGTCATTTGGTTCTTGATATATATTTTTTAAAAAACGATCGGAAGAATCTCTTCCAATATAATTCTTAGAGGAGCGCCATACTTTCTATGGAGTACTATACATCTATTTAGCGTGTCATCTTTCAGGGATATCTGTTTAGTATATCTTTGGGTGTACTTAGTCTAGGCGAATCTTATTCCAGGAGTTGTTCTTTTGGCAACTTTTAGGATGCTGTTTACACAGGTCCTTATATACATATAGGATTTTACTTGGAATGGGATCTGTTTCAGTAGGTAGTTGCATCTTTCTATAGACTTACCTGTCAATGTCAGGATTTTCTTTTCCTTTTTTTTTTTTTTTTTTCTTTTTTTCTTCCTTTTTTTCCTCTTTTTCTTGTTGTCGAGTTTGTTTTTCTTCTTACTTGGAGAATATTGTTATATTTCGTTCATGTGACCTTTCAGGTCTTATGATCGGAGGTCACATGATCGGAGGTTTAGTCTTTGAGCATGCGCATCAGGGATTTTTTCAGCCATCTTTGTTAAGGGCAAATACTCACCAAGATCTATGTATGCGGCTTATTTGCCATTCTTCCATAACGGTGAATCAGAAGGTCAGATCTGGTAATTAAAACTTTTCATGTTTTTGTTTTTGTTTCATGTATAAGTGTCCTTTGTTACATCATATTTTATCATATTATGTTTATGTCTGTTGTTTATTATTTACTTTTGTTTTGTTTTGTTCTCTGTTTTATTTATAACATTTCCGGTTCAACACAGCTGCCTTATTATTGGGTTTCATTATATATAGCAGTGTTTGTATTACCAACGTCAGGCTATGAGTAAGAAGCCAGTGTAAGGCTTCGAAACGCGTCAGCCAGACGCTTATTTTTCCATCCGCCATCATGGACAAACCCTAATATACCGGTACCGATGTTTGTTTTTATTTTGGATGTTATACATTAAAGGCTAAGTTTTATACTAAGAAGGTGTTGCTGGATTCATCGTTGAGCTTTTTTGCATTTACCTCGAGCTGAGAGGCTGACTTCCGTGCAAACACATAACAGCCTAGAGGATCACAACGTGGGATAATTTTCAGTGGACTTTGTATTTGACCACACATCGGGGACACGTGAGTGAAAGAGCTGACACATTGGTATTTTTTTCTTTCTTGACACTATTCTAAATGGCACAAGGTAGGTAGTGCTCCATGAAAAGTTTTGCACTGGGACCCAGGAACTTAAAGTTGTGCCTCTGATCTAAATCACATTATTATTATTATTATTATTATTATTATTATTATTATTATTATTATTATTATTATTATTTTATTTATTTTTGTCCATAATTCTTGACAAACTAAATCCTGTGTCCTTCTCTGACTACATCCTGGAACGTCTCTGCCTCACTTTATAAATGATATGTAGTCCTAATTGGTTGTTCTCAGGACTTGGCCATGGGGGTGCAGAAGTCTGTTTCATCTGGACCCTGGTGTCCAGGTCGTGGACCTAGTGTCTTTTGTTACAACATAAGAAGACATTAGTAATAGAACTGTCACTTAATACAATAGGTGATGGAGCCTTGTTATATATATTATATAGAGGCTCAAGAGATAAATCTGATATCTGTGGAGACTATGGTCATTCATGCTCCATATTGTCGGCATGTTTGCTTATGACCTTGTCTAAGTACATTTGTGCATATAGCGGCATTGTGTCAATTAAATTAGCATTTGCTGAAATATATGTAAACGTAGGAGACTTGTGAGAATCAGCAGCATCTAGCACTATGCAAAAGAAGGTACCAAATTTCCAGGTGACAATGTTGACAGGTTTATGGTTGTTTCTCTTTTGTGTTCCTCTCCTGCTCTGTGGAAAGTCTGAGAGAGTTGCTTTCACACACAGCAGTGATTTCATTGTTGGTGTTCAGTTGTTGTGTTTTTCTTTTTTTTTTTTTTTAATTTGTTTAAAAATACTATATTATATAATCTATATATGCTGTGTTGTTTTTTTTTATGCCATCAAAAGTGCATCTGGTGCTCATGTGGCCCATTGTAGGCACTTTTGGCAGTTGTCAGCAAGGGCATTCTGGCCATTCTGTGGAAGCACAGCCCAAACCCAGTAAGTTGTAATACTCTGTGTGTTCTGACACCTTCTCATAGCTAGCATTACATCTTTGAGGAATTTGAGCTATAGCAGTTTTGGTTTGGGACTGGACCAGACATGTTAGCCTTAATACCGCATATTTACCAATGATCCTTTGGTGCCCATAATCCTGCCACTGGTTCATCAGGTGTCCTCCCTCAGACCACTTGTGGTCCATAACAGATCCCTTGTCATGGGGGGAAAAAAAGCAGTGTTACTTCACGACCTGTCGGTAGTTTCAACCCATCCTGTGCCACATATGGTGCACTGCGTATCCTAAGTATATTTTTACTCTACATTTTGCTGTATTTTTATAGCTTGTATATAGTTTATGTAACTGTTACTGTATATAGTGTATGTAACTGTTATTGCTCATTTTAATGGGCTGTTCCACTCACTATGAAGCCCCCCTAGACATGAATGGATAACAAAATGCACTCCGATGTCAAACTCTGACCCACGTCAGATGCACGCTTGGTCATGTTCATGTTGTTTGGGAACTGAAGAAATCCTATGCAACTGAGCTGCATCCCTGACACCAGGAGAAGCAAGTTGCTCTTTACTAAAAGTTTGGAGAGATTTGGTTTGTGGAGTCTTAGGACTATAGTATCACAGACTTTGGAGTACAGGACAGACAGGGCTAGGTAGAGAGAGTAGAGATACTGGCACATTTAGAGAGTCAGACAAAAGTGCAAGATGCAGGACTTGCCGTTACCAAGCTCAACTCACATCCACATCTGAAGACCATCAGGATGTGTCCTGGGTGAAGACTTCCACCACCATCGGGCCCACCTAGTTCTGCACCAGCCCAGAAGGAGAGCTGGAGTAGTTTGTTGAGTCTACAAGCTACTGTGACAAGTGCAGTCTTTTTTACAGAGAAAATATACATTGGTTTTTACCACATCTGGTATGACCCAGACAATAAAATAAATGCATTATTTATCATGTTTGAAAGCAGAGACCCCAAACGAAGAGTTGTTTTTTTTTTTTTTTTTTTTTTTTTTAAAGAGGTGTTTCTATGCACAGCAGTAGAAAATTATATTAAGAACCTCTCATTTTGATATCCTTGGAAGCAGGGGTGTAGCTAGAGGGGACAACAGGGACATGCATCCGAGGTGCTGAATGCCAGAAGGGGCATCGGTAGACCACTTTGCCTTGCCTATTATTATATTAAATATAGGGCTAGGGCAGAACCTCTACCCCAGTGCAAGAAAGTTTAACTCTAGCTCTGCTTGAAAGTACACGGACCTACAGAATACAGTTATGTATTTATACCACAAGGTGAACACTATAAAGACAACTAGCAAAACTGCTGTTACATTGTCTTCCTATAGATCAGTGTTTCCCAAACTGCGCTCTGTGGAGCACCAAGTGCTCCGCAAACCATCTACAGGTGCTCCATGATATGGCGATAATAAACGGTTAACAATAAAAAATATAGTTAAATGTGAAGAGTTTCAAGATTAAAATCCTGGTTCCCATGCACTCATAATATTCTCCCGGGGTAGCACTACGGTCTGTTCAGCGAATATACGA
Source organism: Leptodactylus fuscus (assembly GCF_031893055.1). Lineage (NCBI taxonomy): Eukaryota > Metazoa > Chordata > Amphibia > Anura > Leptodactylidae > Leptodactylus > Leptodactylus fuscus. Next base: position 120,354,133 of record NC_134271.1, on the reverse strand, counting down.
GGCCGGCAGATTATTGCTTCATGGTCGGATGGCACTTCAAACTGGTCTCAGACCACCCTTTCTGGCTTAATACGCCGGTCTTATATATTCGGCGAACAGACTGTACTGCCGGACGGAAGTGCTTTTGTCATCTTTCACGCTTGTATTGTGCGGTCACTCGATCCTTGCTGTGTAAGTTTAGTTCGTGCAGTATTTGTAGTGTTGTTCGAAAAACATTCCTAATTTGTTTGTTCAGCAATGGATCACTGGTTGAAGACTGGATTCTTCAGAAAAGCATTTAATACCACTACCATTTTCGGCTAATGGGGGAAAAAAAAAAAAGCTAGCAGAACCCATTGAAATCAATGGGAGGCTTTTTTTTTTTTTTTTTCAGCGTGTAAAATTCCACACCAAATTCCTCACCATTTTTCCTCCGTGTGATGGACCCTCACACAGACCCTCCAGTAGGAGCAGCGGCTTCAACATGGAACAAGTATGTTCAAATATTATGTTAAAAAGTTAAAATATGGATGTTGATGTCGATGGGGATAAGCGCCGTGCATTTTGACGCAGGAAGCAGAGTCAGAATAGGACCAAATGAATGGGCGTAGTATTGAGGGTGTTGCCACGAGGCTGACGCTGCGGCTGAACTAGCCGCGGAATCTGCCTGAAGAAATGGCAGCTTGCTTCTTTTTCCGTGAGCGGGAACACACCGCTCATGGGAAAAAAGGAAGCTAGCGGTCTACATAGACCTCTATTGTGAGAGGGCAGATTCTGACATGGATTCAACGCCAAAATCCGCCCCCTTTTGCCCTTTGTGAACCCCAAAGCCCTAAGTAACGCCAAATGCACCAGAAGTGTTCCACAAAAAGTTTGGGAAATGCTGCTATAGATAATGCCATCCAAATAAAAGGTTTTATAGTCACTCTTATGTGCTAAGGATAAGATACAGCATAAACGTGAATCCAGTAGTATGTACTTGATAACTGAGTTTACTGAAGGTTTTTTTTTTTTTTTTTTATTTTGTGCAGGAGGTGGTATATTGAGAGGTATCGCCAAGTCACTAGCAGATTTCCAGGCTTTAGCTTCTGATCAGCAAACAAGGCCAGACAGAAATCTTCTCCATCTGACACTCGACATAAAAGTAAGTATAAATGAAGGTATTGTGAACACACACACAAAAAATTGACTATCCCAAGATGGTGCATGCTGAGACTATCTCGAGCCTGTGCATCTATATCTATATGCTGCTATTCATTGTCCTTCTGATTTATAGAGATACTTTTGAAGTGGTGGTCTCTATTAATAGAGGAAGGGTTCTCCTGCTATGGGGGCCCTCATATAAACAGGCCATAGCTTATCTTGGCTATAGATATGAGCAGTCTCCCCTACACAGATACACCACAACCCCTTTAGCTGTAGCTCTGTGCACATGACCGTGTGCTTTGTCGTTGTTTCCATGTTTTTCAAGGCTTGCACAATTTCTATTTCTGCTCATATATGTTCATGTATTATCATGGATCCCTGTATATTCTGTGAGCTTTTATGGCTTGGGTTCACTGACAGCAGTGAATGGAACCGTAGAGGCACAGAACGGCACACAGATATGGTCCATGTGTCTTTCAATCATGGCCCGGCTACATGCAGAGGTGTAACATGCACCTTCTAGGCCCCAGCTTAGAATCTGTAATGGGACTCCTTACTTACCTTGTGCCAAATATACCAGCGGAGTATTTCATGTGGCAAAAGAGCCTTTGGGACCCCTCAGGGTCTTGGGCCTGTTAGTGACTGTTACCGCTGCACCCCTCCTATAGGTACACCCCTGGCTACATGTACATGGTTGTGTGCATGTAGACTTAGCAATGTTTTGTACAACTTTAAAGTGACATTACAACTATATCAATGAAGGTAGAATATTGACATTAACAAAATTAAACTTGCATTTCTAAGGCCTAGTTCACTTGGGGCACGGATTAACGGATTTTGGTCCTGATTGTGACAAGCGACATGCCTTGTATTCACACTATAGATCAGTTCAGATGAAGGTCTACACGACCGAAACGTCAACTATTGTGATCTATTAGTCTTTTTCATATTACTGCGACCCCTATGTCCAAAGGCACAACAAATGATGTACACGGTGTTGTAAATAAATTTATTTCCCTTTTTGGCAACAAAACCTGTGTGAGCGACAACATTTTTTGATTAATCCCGCTCCAGTGTAGGCCCAAATGAGTGGGCAGTGAGGCAGACGCCGGGGCTGAATCAGCTGCAGAATCCGCCTGAAGAAAGGGCAGCTCGCTTATTTTTTTCCGTGAGTGGGAATATACCGCTCACGAAAAAAAAAGCAAGCTAGTGGTCTACATAGACCTCCATTGTGAGGAGACTGGTTCTGATTCTGCACCAAAATACGCCCCCTCTTGCCCCGTGTGAACGAGCCCTAAATGTGTTTCAGTGCAGCTTGGCACTGTAGTTCTTGGTGGTTTTCCTTATCCAGGGAGCTGTTGTTTACCTGGTCTATAGGGTTCTGTCTTAACATCACATCAGTCTTTGTCCCCAGTAGGTCTTAAAAACAATAACACACTCAAGTATTATGGGAGTGATAACTTTTCATTGGATAGTATTTCTACTTTTATAAAGATAGCAATCTGAAATACTCTATGAAATAAACAAAACAGACTAAAAAAAGAGCATGTCAGACTTCTCACTTACATAGTACATAATATTTGTCAGTTGCTCCCTTACTCTAAGGCTCATTGCACAGACAGGCAGTTAGTCTAAGCATATTAAGGACTAGGTGAGATCCCATAGCACCCGGGAAAAGCCCATGAGAACACGGCTGCAGACTCCATGAGACTGCCATGTCCCTTGCCTGCTGCACAGGATCTGAGAACATAATGCCTGCTCAGTGTCTGGCCTGGTTCGCACGCCTCCCTTCCTCGAGCTCACTGTGTCAGGCCCTCCCCCTTCATTAAGTACCTGTTACCTGAAAGTAGGGAGGTAAAGTAACTTGAAACCGGCCTCCTCCTCTGGCTGTCTCCAGACTATGACATTTACATTCCGTAGAAAGGCTGCAGCAAGGCGGAAGAGGGAGATCTCATCCTGATTCAGCTGAGAGGACTTGTATGCTTGGGATACACAACTTATTTTTGGTTTATTTTCTTCTTTTGACATGTCGGACGCTTCCTTCCTTTTGTTTTCTTTTTCTTCTTGGCTTGTAATTAATGTCGTGCTGGAGCCGAACAGAGAAGTCTTTTCATAGCTGTCAAGCTGGTCATCGATCAAAAACTCTGTCATATGTATGCGATTAAGCTGCCAAGCAACTAGTCAGCTCCCGTTTGTAAAGCAGGAAGCCGGAATCTGCAGGCTACTACTGAATACAACGGATGGTAACACAGGCCGGTGATAACTTTCTAATCCATGCTTATCGTTTTTATATGGCGTGACTTTATGGAAACTGTTTTTGGAACTCAAGATCTGTGACCTCTGTTATAGATTATTTTTTGTAAGGGAATATTTCCTCTGTTGAAGAGACCCTCCTGTTTGATTGAAATGTGCTGAGCCTGAATTTTTAACACCCCCTCTATACATTTTCTTTTACAATCCAATGGACATGGACGGGAAGGACCTCATTACTAAAGAGCCAATCCCAACTGCAAATGTACCTGACAATTCTTCACAGTCTGTGCTTGGGAAATTTTCCATCAAGTCGTTTTTTGGAATCAAAACAAAGTTGGAAAACCCAAAGCCCGAAGAGGAAAGTGCAGTTCTCAAAGCTTTTCGATCTTTAGGGACTAAAGCAGAAGAGCAGAGTAACCAAGTAGATGTGGTTAATGGTGCAAATGGTGACCTCATAAAGCAAACGGACACCATAAGGGATGGTGCAGAGGAGCCTAAGGAGTTAAAAGAACAAATTAACGATGAACAAATTAGCCAGGAGGAGCAATTAGAGGAGGATTCAGAAATGTCAACAGAAGGGGATTTACACGATGAGGAGGATTCACAAGTCTCCGGAGGACAAGGTAAAAGTGACGACTCAGAGACAGAAAACAAAGAACTTTGTCCGCAAATAGATAACCTGGGAGGGACAGAAGCCCTTGTTTTACAAGAGCAAAAGGATGAAACGAAGGGAGTGTACACAAAGCGTCTGAAAGCTTCAGACATGAGCGAGGATGCTAAATCTGAGATGCATTCCACTTCAGACATTGTACCAGGTGAGACAGATTATGACCAGGATGGCATGCTAGTACGTGGTACTCTAGTTAACATCTCAAGTGATTCAGATTCTGACAGTGAAGCCTCCAAGCAAGAGATATGCCAGAAAAAAACAAAGACTTCTGTGTCTAAGCGTTTATCTGATTCTCAAGTATCCTTGAACAATGGCCCCAAGCAAAATCCAGAATTGCAAAAGACTGAGGACACTGTTATCCTAGATGGAGAGGGCCAGCTGGACCCAAACAGGCCAGAAAATGCAGGGACCACTATGGATGAGAATGGTATTACAGATGAAAATATAGGGGAAAGTAGTCTAAGTTCTGAAACGCCTACTACTGAAACCCCGGGTGACAAACCATTCCAACTTCCTGCCATTTTTAGTGGTTTTCGTGTGCACAAGAAGGGGGAAACTTCAGAAGACACAGTTGCTGTAAAACAAGGAGATAGTGACTTAGCTTTGCTAAAACTTTCCCAACCTGTGCAAAAATCCAAACTTCCAAACGGGCCTGTGGTTCGGAAAAAAGAAGTAAAGTCACCAGTAGTGGAGACTAAAGCAAGCTCCAAATTCATGGAGCAACTTTCCATGCTGCTCAGTTTTGACTCGCCAAAGCAAGAAGAGAAGGAGGAGAATTCGCAGCCAGATGAACCGAAGGATGGAGGCCAAGAAACTCCTGTTGCAGAGGAGAAGCAAGAGTCTGCTCTGGACGCAATAAAGTCCTTCTTTACAGGTGGTTTAAAGAAGACCCCATCTGATTCCTTAGATCTAGAGATGGTAAAACGGAAGCAAAAGAGTGAGAAGGAATCATTGAAGTCAATCTTTGAAAAATCTAAAGCAATAGATGCTGACCAGGCTATGGACAGGAGAAGTGTAGGTTTTTATCTTTGTATTTTTGGGTTCATTTTTTTTGTGTGCGGGCCTAATGCTAGAAAGATGATGTCCATTGGGCTCATGTACATGACCATGTTATGAACACATGATGTTCAAATTGGTTATTCAATGGTAATTGATGCTATGTGCTATGCTTCTTTACCTTTAATGTGCCGCCAATTTTAGATGGAATAAGTGGAGGCACTGCATGGGGTTATGTGTTCATAATAGGTGGCTTTGGGGACTTTCTCAACATATGGAGCAGTAGCATGTGCAGTTTCTAAGGACACTTCTATAGCCAGTTGTATCTACTAGGTACAAAGTTATATTCCGCATGGTTCTGCCTAGCGTACATATTCTTTAAATATGGAGAGAGGAGTAAGTCAGATACCAAATTATGTCCCATCCATAAACTTTCAATCATGGAGGTCCAACGGCCAGAACCCCAATACTTCATCTGTGTGCCAGTGCCAGTGTGAGCTGCAAAGCTGACCTCTCCTTACATCTAATAGTGTCTGTAGTCAGTACTGTTGAGTTGTCCCATTCAAGTCTGAGACAACCACTGCAGTACTCACTATGGCCACTATTAAAAGTACGACAAATGAGCACTGCTACTTGTACTGGTATGGGGAACAGCTGATCTGTGGCGGTCCCAACAGTCAGATCCTGCCAATGTAGAACTATTCTGTGGGTAGGTGATCAATTTAATGTGTATGGACTCCTTTATTGTTGCTACAAAGTTTGAAACGTACTTGTAGATAACTTATTGAGAATTCTATATTCTTCTATTACTAATATATTTTATCATTACTGAGTGTTGACTATATAATATGTATTATTCTTGCTTTTTATGTCTTATCATTTTATTGCCTTCTGTTGCAGCCCGACAATAGTCCATCTGACCCAGAGGATCGAACCCCTGGGAGATTACAGGCTGTGTGGCCACCACCGAAACCAAAGGATGAGGGGGAGAAAGTGGGTCTGAAATATACTGAAGCAGGTAGGCCATCTGTAAATCAACAGTATTATCAAGTGTAGTCATATAGCAGTCAGATAAACACGTGCTCTACCAATAGCTATTCCTCCTGCACAAACATGGGTTAAAAAAAAAAAAAAAAAAAAAAAAAAAAAAGAAAAGATTGGGCAGATTGAAATTCAATAGCCTGATCTTCCCAACTTCTGTGGTCAGGAAGCAGATGTGCTCTGCCCATTCAGAATTTGCAATAGGCATAACAGTGTCAAGTTATTTGTAGAGTCTCTTATGAAGACCACATTTATCCAAATGCCCTAATTTGGACCCACCTATAATATGAGCCAGAAAGTAGACCTGCTGCACCTCTGGCACACCGGACATGTCTAGCTTCCACTCAGGAGGAGGTCCTCTGAACTGATTAATACTTTTTAAAGAACTTGATATATCTCTTGTCGAAATTGGCAAATCCTGTTATTTTAGCATTAAATGTCTACACTCTACAGTGTACAATATGTATATGTATATGTTGTCTTTAAAATACACGGAAAGCAGGGGTTCAAGTTTTTTTGATTGTGTTTTTTCAAGTTGTTGTGATATCGTGATTGAGGCTAGGTTCACATCTGTGTTTGGGTTTCCGTTTGGGGGGTTCGCTTGGGGACCCCTGAATGGAAACCTAATTCACTTAGAAAAGCGGTTACCTGCAGAAACCTGTGGACCCCATAGACTATAATGGGCACCGACTGGTTTTTGCTCGGTCTCCACCCAAAAAGGGCGCGTTTTTCATCCAGAGAAGAGCACAGAATCCCCAAAAGGAGAACCAGCGCAGATGTGAACTGAGCCTTACAGGAATGGTTTACTAATTACTATAGGTAAGATAGATAGTAGATGAGTGGAACTTGTGAAAAAGACAGGAAATCTTACTACCAATCTGGTTGGGCGTTAACCACTGAATTGAAAAGATCAATGGATAGGGACTATTGTCAGGTCCAGTTTTGCACTGCACCATACTGCAAAATCCACTGGACTTCCACAGCAGATAGGACAAGAACTGAAATCTTTTCTGAAATCTTTTGGACAAGCGTATTGGTGTTCTAGAACTTAAATATAGATTATCAAGATTTGATCTTTGGAAGTCCAATGTCTGAGACTTACAGGTGATCACCGTTTCCGATTCACAGGACAGAGACATTACATTTATTTATCATGTGGTCTGGTTGTGCCTTCGTTCCATTCAAGTGAATGGGGCTGAGTTCAATATCAAACACAGGCACTCGGAAAAATATGCAAAAAGTTGATCTGATTGAAGTAAACTCAAGCTTGACCTATGGATTGAACATTATAAGGAATGCTTAGTATAGTTACCTTGTGCCTTCATTTTCATTGATGTTTCTTTCCTTCAATATGACTGCAGTACTTTAGACTACCCACTGCCTTCTGTGCATCTATAGTCTGAGACGCTTCAAAGGGTCCGCACTGCTCATGTGAACAGTACTAGCCAATCTGGGATATGCTATGGCCATGGTGGGGGCTGTGAATCATCAGAGCAATGGATAAAATGTGGGGGGATCAAGTAATGTTACTAGCATCCCCTTTATAATGTTCAGTATTATGTCAGGTGGGAGGATCACTTTAATATGTCCTGCGCTTTTGGAATGTAATAGTTGGAAGGTTTGTGTAAGAATCTGCCAGAAGCATCAAGTTTTGCAGCATTGTTCTGTTGTAGAAGTCATGCTTTCAATATCTTGTATAAGAAGTGTAAATGCTTCTTAGCCGCAAGGCAAGAAACAAGTATTATGCAGAGCAGCGCCTTACATCTTGTAGGAATATGTTATCGGATTCATGTTGCTGGCTTTACTACAATGTAAGCATCAAGTACAAGGCAAGCTTATATTTTTTTATAGTGATTACCACATCCAAGAAGACATATTTCATTGACTACTCCTCGGATGTGACATTATCTTCCCTGCACTCCTTGTTTAAACAAAACCCTATTTATCTACATGACATAATCTCCTTCTATTAGTGTTACTATGACTAGTGATCTGATCTGTATTGATCTCCTGTGCCTATACCCATAGTGGGTGGATCAGTGTTGTATACTATGTATTACAGGTGTATAATGTTATTGCATTGCTGCATAAATAGACGTATCCATTCATCATTCCTAATACATAAGGATGTTATTCATTCCAAATATGAGGATCATCATGCAGTTAGCTATGACACCATGCAAGCAAGCATGTCATGTAGATCTGACGTCAATGAGGGACACTTGATTGATTTACACCAGATATCTGTACCAAACCTTCGGTTTGCGACACTTGCAATAATTGTTGCAACTAGTGGTGTTGCACTCTAATTAAGATCATTTAGGCTAGGTACAATCTATGCTAGCTACAAATATGGCCTTACAGAGGAGACATTACATTTCTGTGCATCACCTCATAAGAGACAGCTGTTCTGTTAAGGATATGAAGACTTGTAGTATGATATGGATTATATATGAAACTTATATTAAATATATAACAAATCCTACTAATATTATAAATATGAAAGTTTGTGTGTTTGGATGTTTGTGAGTTTGTTTTGTTGTTCCTCAATCACAATCTCAATCTCAAAAACAGCTGAACAGATTTGCATGGAATTTGCCACATACATAGATAGGAACCCCAATTAAAACATAGGCTACTTTTTATCCCGGTAAATGATGTCACTACATGACCGCAGTGAAGGAATTTAGGTTCACACTACACTAAAGGACCTGTGATGACGTCATCACAGGTCCTTGAGCCATTCTCAGATAGGATCATGCTATGCAGTGGGCAGAGCTACATGCTATTTGGTGGGCAGAGCTATATAGGATGAAGGTGGACAGTGTGAAAGCTGAAGAAAATGGAGTCTCATAGAAGATCAGGAGACTACAGAACATGCACATGCAGGCTGTGTGAGGGCAAAAGGAATATATCGGGTGTAGAGTTTCAGTGAGTAGTACAGGGAATGTGTTGTTCTGCCTCTGATGGGGGAAGAGGGAGGACTTTGGCACATTTCAGCAACATCCGTTCAGCCCTTTGTAACACAGAAGCTGCTCACACAGTCACATAACAAAGCCCCTGTAATCACAATTGCCCGATGTAGCAGAGTTTAGGCAGCGCTGTAGCACACCTCTATAAGGCTCTTCATATGCAAAGATGTACATACAGCTGGGTATCCTATGCATATGCATCGATGTAGCAGAGCCGAGACGCGAGAGCAGGCTGATTGAACTGTGGCAAATTTCTGCAACATCCGTTCAGCCGTTTCCAACACAGAAGCTGCTCAAACACTGACATAAGAACTCCTCTTTAATCCAAATGGCCAGATGTAGCAGAGCTTAGGCAGCATTGTAGCACAACTGAGTACGCTCTCCATATGCAAAGATGTACATACAACTGAGAATGCTGCGCGTATACAGCGATGTAGCAGAGCTGAGACGTGGGAGGAGGTGGATCATCCACAACAGCAATTGGCTAAATATAAGCGGCTCAGCGCCAACACCAACCCGCAGACGAAGTCACGGGCAGATGCTAGTAATCTATAAATTCTCCCTAGAAGTAATGTTACAGGTGCTTTATATAACATATTTAGATTAAAACCCCAAATGATATGAACCTGTTTTATTGCAATAGTAAATAGACCTGTATTATAAAAAAAAAAAAAAAATCAAATCTAAAAATTCATCAACACCCTATATAATACTCGCATGGGTCCAAAACTTGTTAAAAGGTTCTTCCCATCTTGGCCATTTAGATCTGCGATGGAAATACCCACCTATATGGCATGGGTAGACATTGCTGTGATTATGGATCCTGCCAAGGTGCTTGTCCTCCTTGTTTCTGGAACTTCCATAAGTGAGCAGAAACCACACAGCCAGCAAAGTTGTTTCCAGAACTGCAGCAACTTCTGGCCGTTATATACTGAGAGTTCTTCCTAGTTCAGTTGTAACGCCCTTTAAGTTTTGTACAGTATTATAGAACTGCACTTTATTCCTTCTATAACAAGTGCAGCATTATCTTGGCTCGCTGGAATTGCTTTTTTTATGTGCAGATGTTGGGAATCAATCCATCTAGTCTTGGTTATACAATTGTGGTGTGTTACAGTGTGTCAGTGTAAGGCTATGTTGACATCTGTATTGGAGACCGTTACACCCAGTGGATCAAATTATTGTCAATGGGGTCCATTGGACACCGTTGGTGTCTGCTATTTAAGTAGTCCGCATATATGAACATAGCATAAGAAACCCTGTGTTACACACAGCTATGGTAGAAATCTTGATTCCAGTCTTCAATCTGTTACTTAGATTGATAGTTTGTAACAGTTTTTGTACTTCAAGGAGCCCTTTAGCTGCTGCTATGCCTTTTTGAATATTCTTTCTGACTTGGAGTACGTTCACCTTACAATTGCTGCATTAGTTGAACAGGTCCATTTAATGGATGCCAATGGGAGGACATCTGTATGCATAGGGTTCACGTAAAAAGAAAAGGACATGAGAAAGAACTCTTTTTCTTGGTGTGTGGTACACTACACCTTTATGTACATCCTCTTTTACAGAGCACCTCAAAAATGTCAGACACCATACTGGAAACCCGACAAACCATGTACATGTCAATCATGAGAAAGATCTGACCCCGTATTTCTTTCTGTTTCTATAACTGTGTAGCTGCATTTAAGTCAGCAACAAATACACAGCTTTTCTGCAATATGTGGCTTCAGCCTAGAATGGTTATATTAAAAGATGTAACTTGTCCCTCATACAGGTACAATGACATTAAATACTTCTGGCATCAACTATGGCATAAAAATAAAATATAGCACTATACAGTGACCATATACTGGTAGACAGCGGCTCTACACAGCTCTGCAGGCCATTTAAGTGAATACAGCACAGGAAACGTTTAGCAACTTACAGGTGATGTCTCTGACTGTAATCGTTCACATTTCCCGGCTCTTTAATCCAGACCACCATGATCACTTCTTCCTGGCATGACTTGTCTCTCTAAAGTTTGCAATACAGACATCCTTGACGCCTCACATTTCCAGGCACTGGACTCACATTTTCCTCACCTACACGAAGTTCCCATCTTGCTACAACCCCCAATTACAACATCTGATCCCTTAGCAATGAATAAAAAAACCCTGTGCAAATCTTTACATTATTAATGCCCCTATGTGCCCCATTATTAGTAATGCCTCATAAATAAATGCCAAATTTTGCACCCACCTTACGGTGCACAAAGTAAACCAACTAATAAGTGGTATAAACTTTAAATTTGTCAGTATCAGTCACTGTGATAAATCTGGAGCATTTTTAGATGTCTAGTCCAAGTATATACAGTCTATTTGGGTTAATAAATCTGTTCCACCGGACACATGAGAATTTACACAAAGACACAAAGACAATCCTGATAGTCAGTTTAATTTTTATTGTATTTTTAGATTACCTTGTGTGTATATACTGTATATTCCAAGAAGTCATAGGGTTTGTTTTTTTTTTTTTTTTTGTTTTTTTTTTTATGTAGATTGTGAGCTCCATATAGGGATCACAATGTACTTTTTTTTTTTTTTTTTTTTTTTTTTTTTTCGATTAGTATGTCTTTGTAGAATGGGAGGAAATCCATGCAATCATGGGGAGAACATACAAACTCCTTGTAGATGTTGTTCCTGGCAGGATTTGAACCCAGGACTCCTGCGCTGCAAGGCTAACCACTGAGCCACCACATTGCCCCAAGAAGTCATATACAGTAGTTTCTGATTCCCCTAAACCTGTGCTCAGATATGGTAAATGGATGCACCTACCTACCTTTTCTTGTGGTGAATCCCTCCATAGCTTGTATCGGGGCTTAATCTGTGTATCTGTAGTCATTGTATTACTTTCGGACACTTTTACTTAAGACATTGTGGATTTACTAGATGATTAAACCTTCACCTTACATTTCCCTGCCTAGATAAGATGGGAGTAGCAGCACACTCAGCCATTTAGGCTGACACCCTGTTATGTTTGAGGCTACTCCTTTTGCAAACATGATCATGAACATGATGACTATTATAAGCTGAGGCTGGACTCCATGCTGCAGTTCTGTCATCTGCTATAATACAAGGTTAACATTAAGGTGACTGTACACCTGCTGAACCTGCCGACCATCTAATGTATGGGTGAAATGCTCAATGTTCATTGCAATTACTTGTAGGGAGACAAAGGATTGGGCAGATGAGGTTGTTTCTAAGAAAATTGAGTGATTACTAGAGATGAGCGAACAGTGTTCTATCGAACACATGTTCGATCGGATATCAGGGTGTTCGCCATGTTCGAATCGAATCGAACACCACGTGGTAAAGTGCGCCAAAATTCGATTCCCCTCCCACCTTCCCTGGCGCCTTTTTTGCACCAATAACAGCGCAGGGGAGGTGGGACAGGAACTACGACACCGGGGGCATTGAAAAAAATTGGAAAAAGTCATTGGCTGCCGAAATCAGGTGACCTCCATTTTAGACGAATAGTGGATTTCAAATCCGGGTCATATGAGAATGTGAACTTTGTGACTATGAGACAGGGATAGCTGTACAGGCAGGGATAGCTAGGGATAACCTTTATTTAGGGGGGAATGTTATTAAAAATAACTTTTTGGGACTCTATCGGGTGTGTAATTGTGATTTTTGTGAGATAAACTTTTTCCCATAGGGATGCATTGGCCAGCGCTGATTGGCCGAATTCCGTACTCTGGCCAATCAGTGCTGGCCAATGCATTCTATTAGCTTGATGAAGCAGAGTGTGCACAAGGGTTCAAGCGCACCCTCGGCTCTGATGTAGCAGAGCCGAGGCTGCACAAGGGTTCAAGCGCACCCTCGGCTCTGATGTAGGAGAGCCGAGGGTGCACTTGAACCCTTGTGCACCCTCGGCTCTGCTACATCAGAGCCGAGGGTGCGCTTGAACCCTTGTGCACACTCTGCTTCATCAAGCTAATAGAATGCATTGGCCAGCGCTGATTGGCCAATGTATTCTATTAGCCTGATGAAGTAGAGCTGAATGTGTGTGCTAAGCACACACATTCAGCTCTACTTCATCGGGCTAATAGAATGCATTGGCCAGCGCTGATTGGCCAGAGTACGGAACTCGACCAATCAGCGCTGGCTCTGCTGGAGGAGGCGGAGTCTAAGATCGCTCCACACCAGTCTCCATTCAGGTCCGATCTTAGACTCCGCCTCCTCCGGCAGAGCCAGCGCTGATTGGCCGAAGGCTGGCCAATGCATTCCTATGCGAATGCAGAGACTTAGCAGTGCTGAGTCAGTTTTGCTCAACTACACATCTGATGCACACTCGGCACTGCTACATCAGATGTAGCAATCTGATGTAGCAGAGCCGAGGGTGCACTAGAACCCCTGTGCAAACTCAGTTCACGCTAATAGAATGCATTGGCCAGCGCTGATTGGCCAATGCATTCTATTAGCCCGATGAAGTAGAGCTGAATGTGTGTGCTAAGCACACACATTCAGCACTGCTTCATCACGCCAATACAATGCATTAGCCAGTGCTGATTGGCCAGAGTACGGAATTCGGCCAATCAGCGCTGGCTCTGCTGGAGGAGGCAGAGTCTAAGGTCGGACCTGAATGGAGACTGGTGTGGAGCGATCTTAGACTCCGCCTCCTCCAGCAGAGCCAGCGCTGATTGGTCGAGTTCCGTACTCTGGCCAATCAGCGCTGGCCAATGCATTCTATTAGCCCGATGAAGTAGAGCTGAATGTGTGTGCTTAGCACACACATTCAGCTCTACTTCATCAGGCTAATAGAATACATTGGCCAATCAGCGCTGGCCAATGCATTCTATTAGCTTGATGAAGCAGAGTGTGCACAAGGGTTCAAGCGCACCCTCGGCTCTGATGTAGCAGAGCTGAGGGTGCACAAGGGTTCAAGTGCACCCTCGGCTCTCCTACATCAGAGCCGAGGGTGCGCTTGAACCCTTGTGCAGCCTCGGCTCTGCTACATCAGAGCCGAGGGTGCGCTTGAACCCTTGTGCACACTCTGCTTCATCAAGCTAATAGAATGCATTGGCCAGCACTGATTGGCCAGAGTACGGAATTCGGCCAATCAGCGCTGGCCAATGCATTCTATTAGCCCGATGAAGTAGAGCTGAATGTGTGTGCTAAGCACACACATTCAGCACTGCTTCATCACGCCAATACAATGCATTAGCCAGTGCTGATTGGCCAGAGTACGGAATTCGGCCAATCAGCGCTGGCTCTGCTGGAGAATGCATTGTATTGGCGTGATGAAGCAGTGCTGAATGTGTGTGCTTAGCACACACATTCAGCTCTACTTCATCGGGCTAATAGAATGCATTGGCCAATCAGCGCTGGCCAATGCATTCTATTAGCGTGAACTGAGTTTGCACAGGGGTTCTAGTGCACCCTCGGCTCTGCTACATCAGATTGCTACATCTGATGTAGCAGTGCCGAGTGTGCATCAGATGTGTAGTTGAGCAAAACTGACTCAGCACTGCTAAGTCTGCATTCGCATAGGAATGCATTGGCCAGCCTTCGGCCAATCAGCGCTGGCTCTGCCGGAGGAGGCGGAGTCTAAGGTCGGACCTGAATGGAGACTGGTGTGGAGCGATCTTAGACTCCGCCTCCTCCAGCAGAGCCAGCGCTGATTGGCCGAATTCCGTACTCTGGCCAATCAGCACTGGCTAATGCATTGTATTGGCTTGATGAAGCAGTGCTGAATGTGTGTGCTTAGCACACACATTCAGCTCTACTTCATCGGGCTAATAGAATGCATTGGCCAATCAGCGCTGGCCAATGCATTCTATTAGCGTGAACTGAGTTTGCACAGGGGTTCTAGTGCACCCTCGGCTCTGCTACATCAGATTGCTACATCTGATGTAGCAGTGCCGAGTGTGCATCAGATGTGTAGTTGAGCAAAACTGACTCAGCACTGCTAAGTCTGCATTCGCATAGGAATGCATTGGCCAGCCTTCGGCCAATCAGCGCTGGCTCTGCCGGAGGAGGCGGAGTCTAAGGTCGGACCTGAATGGAGACTGGTGTGGAGCGATCTTAGACTCCGCCTCCTCCAGCAGAGCCAGCGCTGATTGGTCGAGTTCCGTACTCTGGCCAATCAGCACTGGCCAATGCATTTCTATGGGGAAAAGTTAGCTTGCGAAAATCGCAAACTGACAGGGATTTCCATGAAATAAAGTGACTTTTATGCCCCCAGACATGCTTCCCCTGCTGTCCCAGTGTCATTCCAGGGTGTTGGTATCATTTCCTGGGGTGTCATAGTGGACTTGGTGACCCTCCAGACACGAATTTGGGTTTCCCCCTTAACGAGTTTATGTTCCCCATAGACTATAATGGGGTTCGAAACCCATTCGAACACTCGAACAGTGAGCGGCTGTTCAAATCGAATTTCGAACCTCGAACATTTTAGTGTTCGCTCATCTCTAGTGATTACTAATTTATCTGGCATTTGTTTGTTCTCTTGGCAAATCTGTCCCTAATGGAGGGCTCAACCTTCTTCTAGCTTATCTTAACTAGGCTGACTTGCTCTAGTAGAGCTGTGTGAATTGGTTATCACTTAACTTTCCCAGATTCTGATAAATGACTATCAGTTCTGTTATTTCAGTATCTCTCATCAAAAGAGGACAACTCATTGTCATTGGGGACTGCTCTCAATTGAAGAGAAAATTGCTCTGTTGCAATACCAAGCACAGCCCATGGACAAGAGTGGTGCTGTTTCTCTGGGGAGATTGGGGGTGGAGGGATTATTTTTTTGTAATCTCTTACAACTTTTTTTAAAGGGTGTGTACCACCAACAAAATCTCATCTAAACCACTTATTTATCTATCCGACCTTTCCTTCTTTCACAATGGAGAACAAATATCTTCCATTCTCGTGTCTGTGCAGTAGGACCTTCACTGCTTGTTTAATAGGAAAACCCTTTAAATGTCTGCTCTCTCTGGTCTTAGGAGTCTGGTGGGAGGTTCTACAGTGACTGACAACTCTTTCTGGATGGGCACCGACATGGGGAAGGAGATCAATCATTTATTAGGACCACCCACTGGACTCCTCTATAGCAAGGATTTAATTGAATAAGTTACAGGTTGGGCTGGTCTTACACGACCGTAGTGGTTTTTGTGGTCCGCAATTTCCGGATCCGCAACACAAATTTCACTCTAAAAACTCATTCCGCAGACATCTGTGCCCAACCACAAACGTTCTGTGTGTATCAGTATTATGCGGATCCACAAAAAACAAAACACACCACAAAACACACATGTTGACAACTGCAATTGCGGATATACACTGATGTATGTTCAGTGTATATCCGCATAACTGCACGCACCCATATACTTGTATGGGACAGTCCGTGCCGTAAAAACACGGCCATTACGGACATGCGGTATACTGTCCAGACCACGGTTACAGCACGCCACACCACGGACAAAATCTGCGATGGTGTAAGAGGCCGCATAGAAAACAGTGGGTCTGCAATTTAAAACCCGCAATTGCGGACCATTTGCGGTCTTAAACTACGGTCGTGTAAGACCAGCCTTATACGCAATTTTTTCCCTTAAAACTTTACGTCGATCTGCTCAGCCCCTTCTGCTTTATAACACGTTTCCATGAATTGCAAAACCTTTCAAAGCCGACAGGGTTCCCTTTAAGTAAACTAAATCTAAAGCAAAATGCATGAACATACCCAGATGGCTTTGTCATTAGATCAATGTGTAATCGCTGCTGCCTGACTGCTTGTGATATTAATAAATCTGGGTCTTTTAGGTACACAGCTGTAATAATGGACAGAGGTTAGCTACAGGATTGAGGCGGCTCTAAGCTTGTATGTGCTGGCATGGGATTATGTGCTGGGGAAACTGGCTCCAGTTTCAATATAAAACTGTTATATGGACACATGTCCTGTGATTTATGATTTTCATGGTAGTATTATTATATAAGAAAAGCTGAGTGTCAAGCAATATGATTGCAGGGTGCTCTCAGGACTGCAGGAGGGGTCGCTGAGAATACTGAACATAAGCCGTGTCTACTTATGTGGTAGTTGGAGACCACAACAAAGCTAGACTGGCCATTAGAGTCTGGGAAAGCTGGAATGGTAACTGAGCATTGCCATAGTACACTCCTGGACTAAAATAGCACACCAAGAGGTGGTTGTTGGAATGGAATAAATCTTTCTACGTCTAAATGTAATGATATGTGTAAGGGATTACAATATTCGACCAAAAGGAGAAGTTTATTGGGGACAACTGTACAAGGAGGTGTCTTGACTATATTCTGATATAGGGGAATAGAAGGTTTGAGTAGTCTGCATGCCCAATCCTTTCCTCCTTGCAGACAGAAGTCTCTGCTTGAGGTATCTGGCTGCAACTTAATCCACTCTCCCCACTGGAAACACATGCACACTCAGCTCAGCCCAGCATGCGCATATATATATATATATATATATATATATATATATATATATATATATATATATATATATATACATTAAATAAATATTCACTAGCAGTACCCGCGACTTCGTCCGCGGAACCCTGACCCCCTGTGCGACCCACCTGTAGTGCCGCGCAGGCTTCTTCCTTTGCCTTGTGTCAACAGTGGCTCCCTTTTCCTCAATCCCCCCCCCCCCCGGTGCCCGCCAACCTCCTTTTTTCCTACCCACTTTTTCATGTGCTCGCTTCTTTCTCCTACCCCGTGCCCCTTTTTTCAACTAGCCCCGTGTCCCCGTGTCCGCCGGCCGGCCGATAGCTCCGCCCACATAGAGAAGCGGCACCCATCCAGGTGAGCTGCTGATGGGGCTGGGATGACGTCATCCCAGGTCCTACAGTGAATTCAAAAGTGAAAAGCACCAGTCACGGGAGTGAATTGCAGTGGTGTACGGGAATTCCATGTAGCCTATCGTTCAATCCGGGACCCAAGGTATGTATGTGCGCAATTTCAGCCAAATCCGTTCGCCCGTCTAGGTGTCATTGTGTCCCCTTTCCGACCCCTTTGCACCCACCCCCTGACCCCGGCCTCGGCCTCCTCCCCTGCCTGGGGTTAGGAGCTAGGCCCGAGAGGGCAGTAGGGAGTTGGTGGCTTGCTATGCTAAAAAGTTTGTTGGATTGCAGAGCTGGTGGTATGAGTTGTGGTTTTGGGGGCTCCTGGCAAAAACGTATGTCTGCGATTGTGACAAAAAGTAGCCTGTTGTTCAATCCTACAGAATAGTATATGATTTTTCCAGCTCACCCTGCTATAATAACTCCTTTCGTCCTGAGTTGCATGGATAGCGGATGGACTATATCCACAATAACCAAATGATTCCAAGTCGAAGAAAATCCAGCATCCAACAGGCAAAATTCTTAAAATTCAAGCTTTATTAATCCATTTAAAATACCATCACTGGTTCATCCAAGGTGCATGCAGATATAATGGCATGGAAAAACGGCTATGCGTTTCGAGACTGCAACATGTCCCTTCTACTTGGCATACTACAACACACATCCCTGCATCTTTAAATACAATTGACAAACCCCTCCCCTAAAAGTTAACTCTTTGATGGTAAGTATACATGAATCATATATAACACTACATAAATATCATCACATCACTATTTATAAGTTATACCTTTAATGTCCTATCTTCACATGCATGATTTCACAAATTCAAGTTTTTCTATTATATTCGATGTATTTACTACCATAACCCTTCATTACTATTCACACCTAGCGATGTTATTCCAATTCATACATGTTTGTTTTTTAAAAAGAATCCACCGCATTGTTTATATTTCTATTCAGACCTTCCGGTATGGTCATGTTTTATTATCCTTTTATAAATCATCCGACCTCATTCCCACATTCTTTATACTGCCTTGTTACACTTATTATAAACAGCTCAGGTTATTATGTCCTACCTCATCAGATGAGATGTGAAGGTTATCCCTTATACATATATCCATCTGTTCCAATCATGTGATCCCTATACCCAGGATCCTATGCATCTCTATCATCTGACATTATAGACCACGCCTCAATTTATTTTAGATGGACCAAACACAATTTACTGGTATCACACCTTTATGATCGCTCCTCCCAAAGTCCTACTGTCATCTGACAATATAGGACACGCTTCTACTTATTTTTGATGGGCAAAATGACAGTTTACTAATATCACGCCTACTACATCAGCCCCACATCCAAATGTTCATTAATAAATGAAAACCTTATACTCATTCCAAATTATAATATCTGACCATGTGATCCATGCACCTCCCATTTTAATCACATGATCGGAAGAGTACAATTTACACATCTTATACTAGACATTATAACAAGCACCAGGCAAGTAGCTATACCAATGTCTAATATATATATATATATATATATATATATATATATATATATATATATATATATATATATATATATATATATATATATGTGTGTACGACAGGTCTGATCTTATATTTACCGTATTTTTCGGACTATAAGACGCACTTTTTTTCCCCAAAATTTTTGGGGAAAAGAAGGGTGCGTCTTATAGTCTGAAGGTGGCGCCTGGCATCCGCTGTAATAGAGAGGCGGAAGCCGGCAAGTGATAGACGCCATTACAGGTGCCGGGGCCTGCGACATCGCTGCGCTCCTCTGCCCTGCATGAAGCCAGCGGCGGCAGGGGCTCCTCCGTGCCCCCGCCGCTGGCTTCATGCAGGGCAGAGGATCGTAGCGATGTCTCAGGCCCCGGCGTCTATCCCTCCCCGGCATCCGCCTCTCTAGTACAGCGGATGCCGGGTCAGTATCCGTGGCCCCTTCTCCCCCGGGCCGGTCCCCACCGGCCCCGTACCTGTAAAGTTGCAGGCCGGCTCCTGCGCGGCGATATCGCAGGAGCCAACCTGTTCGGGTGACAGCCGGGAGCCTAATGAGGCTCCCGGGTCTGTCACTGCTATATATTAGTATTGCGGCTGGGTCTATGACCAGCCGTAATACTAATACACAGAATGTCCCATAGACGGCAATACAGTTGTATTGCCGTCTATGGGACTTGCGATCAAGTGACCGCAGGTTCAAGCCCCCGGGGGGGGGGGGGGGGGGGGGGGGGGGGATAAAATAGTAAAAAAAAAAAAAAAAAAAAAAAAAAAAAGCTTTAAAAATATGAAATAAATAAAAGTTCTAAATCACCTCCTGGTTTTTTTTCAATACAAGGTGATCTAAGCAATAGATATCCCCCAAAATGGTATAACTAAAAAGGACAGCTGGCCCTGCAAAAAAAAACGCTCTATGCATCCCCGTACAGCTGCAGGGTCACCTGTCAATGTGGCCTTGCAGCTGTTGCAAAACTACAACTCCCATATATTAAATATTTTACCAGTTTTTGCTTCAAAATTTTTTTTCCCTATTTTCCTCCTCTAAAACCTCTTATAGTCTATATCAGTGATGGCGAACCTATGGCACGTGTGCCAGAGAGGGCACGCAGAGCCCCCTCTGCTGGCACGCGTGCTGTCGCCCTGATCGCTCACTAACGGCGAATCCGATGCAGGATTCCCCGTTAGTGAGCGATCGCTGCCTTCAGCTGGTTGTGCAAATGCGCATCCAGCTGAAAGCTGTCAGTGTAGCTCAGTGTAGGCCACGCGTACTACGCGGCCTACACTGACTACAGAGTGTGACCTCTGAACAAGCGCGGGCGTGATGACGTAAGTCATCAGCGCGCGCAGTGAACAGAAGAGAGAACACCCGGCAGCTCTTCAGGTAACTATATTGTGTTTGTTTGCACTGTCAGGGGAGGGGGGCAACGGTAGACATTTCATGTTGTGTAGGAGGGGGCTACTGTAGACTTTCATGCTGTGTGAGTAGGGGGCTACTGTGGACCATTTTATGCTGTATGGGAGGGGGCTACTGTGGACCTTTCATGTTGTGTGGGAGGGGGCTACTGTAGACTTTCATGCTGTGCGGGTAGGGGGCTACTGTGGACCATTTTATGCTGCTACTGTGGATCTTTCATGCTCTGTGGGAGGGGGCTACTGTGGACCAGTTCATGTTGTGTGGGAGGGGGCTACTCTGGACCATTTCATGCTGTGTGGGAGGGGGCTACTGTGGACCATTTCATGTTGTGTGGGAGGGGGCTACTGTGGACCATTTCATGTTGTGTAGGAGGGGGCTACTGTGGATCTTTCATGCTCTGTGGGAGGGGGCTACTGTGGACCATTTCATGTTGTGTGGGAGGGGGCTATTGTGGACCATTTCATGTTGTGTGGGAGGGGGCTACTGTGGACCATTTCATGTTGTGTGGGAGGGGGCTACTGTGGACCAGTTCATGTTGTGTGGGAGGGGGCTACTGTGGACCAGTTCATGCTGTGTGGGAGGGGGCTACTGTGGACCAGTTCATGCTGTGTGGGAGGGGGCTACTGTGGACCAGTTCATGTTGTGTGGGAGGGGGCTACTGTGGACCAGTTCATGCTGTGTGGGAGGGGGCTACTGTGGACCAGTTCATGCTGTGTGGGAGGGGGCTACTGTGGAGTATACAGGTATAATCCTGTGTGGGGGGCCACTGTGGGCCAGATTGTACTGTGTGGGGGGCCACTGAGGGGCAGATTGTACTGTGTGGGGGGGCCACTGAGGGGCAGATTGTACTGTGTGGGGGGCCACTGAGGGGCAGATTGTACTGTGTGGGGGGGGGGGCCACTGAGGGGCAGATTGTACTGTGTGGGGTCCCCTCACTATGTATATCACACAGTATTTGTTTTATAGCAGACGTGAAATTAGTACAGGATGTAATAACATTGCACGGTAAACTATAAAACAGATCCTGTGCGATGTAAATAGTGAAAATTAATTGTTTAAAAGTACAGAATGCAGAGACCTTTACCTTTCAGTACAAGATCTGTAAAGCCCCAGTCACATGACTGTAATTTGTGGGTCCGCAATTGTGGACCCACAGAGTTTTAAGGTTAAATTGCCGTGTTGGCACTCCGTGATAATTTATTTGGTTTTGGGTTGCAGTTTAGGCACTCGGTCTCAAAAAGGTTCGCCATCACTGGTCTATATCTTATAGTCCAGTGCGTCTTATAGTCCGAAAAATACGGTAATCCGTTAGGATATCTAGTTTTGAGTTGGACTATCCAATACGCCCCCCTTAATAATAATTTCTGCCTCCAATTACCTCCTCTAGGTGGTCTTTTAACCTGTTCAATGCCATAAAAAACTAGATCCTCCGTACTACCACCATGTACATATTCAAAATGCTTGGATACATTAGATTTACCATCCTTAATTTTAGGAACATCGGAGATATGCTCGGATATCCTGGTTTTTATACTACGAATAGTGCATCCCACATATTTCAACCTACATTTAATACATTCAATCACATAAACCACATGATGGCTACTGCAATTGAGAAATCCTCTTATGTGGTATTCTTTTGCATCATCTGTAGCAGAAAAAAACTAGTTTTTTTACCATGTCGACACATGTTACAACGTGTTTGTCCACAACAATGAAATCCTTGTACACTTAACCAAGTGCTAAATATTTTTTGTTCTCTATTTTGAAAATATCTTGGAGACACAATCTCTCCTATAGTTTGTCCTCTTTTTGCGACGAACTGTATTCCGTCTTTTAATAATTCGTTGGTAATTGTGTCTTGACATAATATAGGCATGTTTCGTTCAAATATTGATTTTATTTTATGACAAGATTTACGAATGTCAGGAGAAAATTACTATAGAGAGATTAAAAAATAGGGGATACCCTGAGAGGTCATCGAACAGGACTAAAAACATAATTGAGCGTAAAACACGAGATCAATTATTAGAAGATAGTAAGAAGAAG
Source organism: Leptodactylus fuscus (assembly GCF_031893055.1). Classification (NCBI taxonomy): domain Eukaryota; kingdom Metazoa; phylum Chordata; class Amphibia; order Anura; family Leptodactylidae; genus Leptodactylus; species Leptodactylus fuscus. Next base: position 120,331,251 of record NC_134271.1, on the reverse strand, counting down.
ACAAAATACAATGGGAAAGTCTTTAATAATAATAAATTAGTTTTCACAACATCATTCAGCAGACAATTTAATAAAATAAAATCAATATTTATTAATAATAATATCAAGACACAATTACCAACGAATTATTAAAAGACGGAATACAGTTCGTCGCAAAAAGAGGACAAACTATAGGAGACATTGTGTCTCCAAGTTATTTTCAAAATTGAGAACAAAAAATATTTAGCACTTGGTTAAGTGTACAAGGATTTCATTGTTGTGGACAAACACGTTGTAACATATGTCGACATGGTAAAAAAACTAGTTTTTTCTGCTACAGATGATGCAAAAGAATACCACATAAGAGGATTTCTCAATTGCAGTAGCCATCATGTGGTTTATGTGATTGAATGTATTAAATGTAGTTTGAAATATGTGGGATGCACTATTCGTAGTATAAAAACCAGGATATCCGAGCATATCTCCGATGTTCCTAAAATTAAGGATGGTAAATCTAATGTATCCAAGCATTTTGAATATGTACATGGTGGTAGTACGGAGGATCTAGTTTTTTTATGGCATTGAACAGGTTAAAAGACCACCTAGAGGAGGTAATTGGAGGCAGAAATTATTATTAAGGGAGGCGTATTGGATAGTCCAACTCAAAACTAGATATCCTAACGGATTAAATATAAGATCAGACCTGTCGTACATACAGTCCTATGAAAAAGTTTGGGCACCCCTATTAATCTTAATCATTTTTAGTTCTAAATATTTTGGTGTTTGCAACAGCCATTTCAGTTTGATATATCTAATAACTGATGGACACAGTAATATTTCAGGATTGAAATGAGGTTTATTGTACTAACAGAAAATGCGCAATATGCATTAAACCAAAATTTGACCGGTTCAAAAGTATGGGCACCTCAACAGAAAAGTGACATTAATATTTAGTACATCCTCCTTTTGCAAAGATAACAGCCTCTAGTCGCTTCCTGTAGCTTTTAATCAGTTCCTGGATCCTGGATGAAGGTATTTTGGACCATTTCTTCCTACAAAACAATTCAAGTTCAGTTAAGTTTGATGGTCGCCGAACATGGACAGCCCGCTCTCAAATGATCTGAAAACAAAGATTGTTCAACATAGTTGTTCAGGGGAAGGATACAAAACGTTGTCTCAGAGATTTAACCTGTCAGTTTCCACTGTGAGGAACATAGTAAGGAAATGGAAGACCACAGGGACAGTTCTTGTTAAGCCCAGAAGTGGCAAGCCAAGAAAAATATCAGAAAGGCAGAGAAGAAGAATGGTGAGAACAGTCAAGGACAATCCACAGACCACCTCCAAAGAGCTGCAGCATCATCTTGCTGCAGATGGTGTCACTGTGCATCGGTAACAATACAGCGCACTTTGCACAAGGAGAAGCTGTATGGGAGAGTGATGAGAAAGAAGCAGTTTCTGCACGTACGCCACAAATAGAGTTGCCTGAGGTATGCAAAAGCACATTTGGAGAAGCCAACTTCATTTTGGAAACAAAGATTGAGTTGTTTGGTTATAAAAAAAAGGCGTTATGCATGGCGTCCAAAAAGAAACAGCATTCCAAGAAAAACACTTGCTACCCACTGTAAAATTTGGTGGAGGTTCCATCATGCTTTGGGGCTGTGTGGCCAATGCCGGCACCGGGAATCTTGTTAAAGTTGAGGGCCGCATGGATTCCACTCAGTATCAGCAGATTCTTGAGAATAATGTTCAAGAATCAGTGACGAAGTTGAAGTTACGCCGGGGATGGATATTTCAGCAAGACAATGATCCAAAACACCGCTCCAAATCGACTCAGGCATTCATGCAGAGGAACAATTACAATGTTCTGGAATGGCCATCCCAGTCCCCAGACCTGAATATCATTGAACATCTGTGGGATGATTTGAAGCGGGCTGTCCATGCTCGGCGACCAACAAACTTAACTGAACTTGAATTGTTTGTCCAAAATACCTTTATCCAGGATCCAGGAACTGATTAAAAGCTACAGGAAGCGACTAGAGGCTGTTATCTTTGCAAAAGGAGGATCTACTAAATATTAATGTCACTTTTCTGTTGGGGTGCCCATACTTTTGCACCGGTCAAATTTTGGTTTAATGCATATTGCACATTTTCTGTTAGTACAATAAACCTCATTTCAATCCTGAAATATTACTGTGTCCATCAGTTATTAGATATATCAAACTGAAATGGCTGCTGCAAACACCAAAATATTTAGAACTAAAAATGATTAAGATTAATAGGGGTGCCCAAACTTTTACATAGGACTGTATATATATGATAGACATTGGTATAGCTACTTGCCTGGTGCTTGTTATAATGTCTAGTATAAGATGTGTAAATTGTACTCTTCCGATCATGTGATTAAAATGGGAGGTGCATGGATCACATGGTCAGATATTATAATTTGGAATGAGTATAAGGTTTTCATTTATTAATGAACATTTGGATGTGGGGCTGATGTAGTAGGCGTGATATTAGTAAACGGTCATTTTGCCCATCAAAAATAAGTAGAAGCGTGTCCTATATTGTCAGATGACAGTAGGACTTTGGGAGGAGCGATCATGAAGGTGTGATACCAGTAAATTAATGTTTGGTCCATCTAAAATAAATTGAGGCGTGGTCTATAATGTCAGATGATAGAGATGCATAGGATCCTGGGTATAGGGATCACATGATCGGAACAGATGGATATATATATAAGGGATAACCTTCACATCTCATCTGATGAGGTAGGACATAATAACCTGAGCTGTTTAGAATATGAAGTGTAACAAGGCGGTATAAAGAATGTGGGAATGAGGTCGGATGATTTATAAAAGAATTTTATAAAAGGATAATAAAACATGACCATACCGGAAGGTCTGAATAGAAATATAAACAATGCGGTGGATTCTTTTAAAAAAAACCAAACAAACATGTATGAATTGGAATAACATCGCTAGGTGTGAATAGTAATGAAGGGTTATGGTAGTAAATACATCGAATATAATAGAAAAACTTGAATTTGTGAAATCATGCATGTGAAGATAGGACATTAAAGGTATAACTTATAAATAGTGATGTGATGATATTTATGTAGTGTTTATATATGATTCATGTATATTTACCATCAAAGAGTTAACTTTTAGGGGAGGGGTTTGTCAATTGTATTTAAAGATGCAGGGATGTGTGTAGTAGTATGCCAAGTAGAAGGGACATGTTGCAGTCTCGAAACGCGTAGCCGTTCTCCCATGCCATTATATCTGCATGTACCTTGGATGAACCAGTGATGGTATTTTAAATGGATTAATAAAGCTTGAATTTTAAGAATTTCGCCTGTTGGATGCTGGATTTTCTTCGACTTGGTATTGTTCAATCCTGCCTAGGAACTATGTATGTTGAAAATTTGAGCCAAATCGGTTGAGCGTTTTTTGCGTGATCGAGGAACAAACATCCAAACATCTAAACATCTAAACATCCAAACACACATACTTTCACATTTATAATATTAGTAGGATACATGTCAGGGTCTGGGGTTGCTAGGTGGGGCGGCATAGACATACAAGTCCAGTTTCTTTAGTCCAAAACAAAGGTAGAGTTTATTTTCACTCAAAAAGGTAGTGCAGCAACAAAAGGAAACAATACAAAAATAAATCCCTGCCCGGCTAGGCTCTAACTAAACATAGAATAAGTTACCTCACCTAGAATAACAGAAATCCAAAAGCCAGTAGACACAACTCCAAAAATATAACCTCTCTGTTGGCTCTCCAACCATGCTTTGCCCAGAGTCTGCTGCTGGAGCTGGCTTCTTAAGCTCCCTTAATGAGCAGACTCTCTGCATCTGAGTAGCTGCCGGAACATCCCCAAAGTGTGGACTGGAGGGGGGTGGAATGACAGGTCCCACTACCAACCTACCTGTCATTCCTAAAAATATAGCCCAATACTGAGCATTTACCAAAATGCTCAACAGACGAAGGTTGTCTGCTGAGAACAAACATTCCTTCTGGAGTTTTATCATCTCACCCACCTGAGTAGTCTTGGAGAGATGTACACCCCTCCATTACCTGACCAGCCATTGGTGTGTGTGTGTGTGTATGTGTGTGTGTATGTATGTGTGTGTGTATATATATATATATATATGTATATATATATATATATATATATATATATATATATATATATATAATCTCAAGAGGAATGACTGCCAAATGACCTTTAAGCTAACAACTGTGTAAAGTGTATGAACAACTAAAGATATGTTTTAACAACAGAAGGAGTCAAATATTGGTGAATTGCGATGTAGCTACTACCTGCCGGAGGATCATTGCTTTGTTCCTTTACTCACTAGATCTTTGTTGTCTAGATTGTTCAAGAAATGAGACTTTTCTCACCGCCATTCATGTGCTTAATCTCCAGATTTAAGGTTTCCTCTGTATTGTTTTCCGCCCAGGATTTGCAGGACGTTAACTGCAAACAATATTCAGAATTCATAGCTGTAGCTGACACTTTTGAATGGACACAAGTCTGTATACATCTGCAAAGCCTAAAGAGTAGAGATGAGCGAACAGTGTTCTATCGAACACATGTTCGATCGGATATCAGGGTGTTCGCCATGTTCGAATCGAATCGAACACCACGTGGTAAAGTGCGCCAAAATTCGATTCCCCTCCCACCTTCCCTGGCGCCTTTTTTGCACCAATAACAGCGCAGGGGAGGTGGGACAGGAACTACGACACTGGGGGCATTGAAAAAAATTGGAAAAAGTCATTGGCTGCCGAAATCAGGTGACCTCCATTTTAGACGAATAGTGGATTTCAAATCCGGGTCATATGAGAATGTGAACTTTGTGACTATGAGACAGGGATAGCTGTACAGGCAGGGATAGCTAGGGATAACCTTTATTTAGGGGGGAATGTTATTAAAAATAACTTTTTGGGGCTCTATCGGGTGTGTAATTGTGATTTTTGTGAGATAAACTTTTTCCCATAGGGATGCATTGGCCAGCGCTGATTGGCCGAATTCCGTACTCTGGCCAATCAGTGCTGGCCAATGCATTCTATTAGCTTGATGAAGCAGAGTGTGCACAAGGGTTCAAGCGCACCCTCGGCTCTGATGTAGCAGAGCCGAGGCTGCACAAGGGTTCAAGCGCACCCTCGGCTCTGATGTAGGAGAGCCGAGGGTGCACTTGAACCCTTGTGCACCCTCAGCTCTGCTACATCAGAGCCGAGGGTGCGCTTGAACCCTTGTGCACACTCTGCTTCATCAAGCTAATAGAATGCATTGGCCAGCGCTGATTGGCCAATGTATTCTATTAGCCTGATGAAGTAGAGCTGAATGTGTGTGCTAAGCACACACATTCAGCTCTACTTCATCGGGCTAATAGAATGCATTGGCCAGCGCTGATTGGCCAGAGTACGGAACTCGACCAATCAGCGCTGGCTCTGCTGGAGGAGGCGGAGTCTAAGATCGCTCCACACCAGTCTCCATTCAGGTCCGACCTTAGACTCCGCCTCCTCCGGCAGAGCCAGCGCTGATTGGCCGAAGGCTGGCCAATGCATTCCTATGCGAATGCAGAGACTTAGCAGTGCTGAGTCAGTTTTGCTCAACTACACATCTGATGCACACTCGGCACTGCTACATCAGATGTAGCAATCTGATGTAGCAGAGCCGAGGGTGCACTAGAACCCCTGTGCAAACTCAGTTCACGCTAATAGAATGCATTGGCCAGCGCTGATTGGCCAATGCATTCTATTAGCCCGATGAAGTAGAGCTGAATGTGTGTGCTAAGCACACACATTCAGCACTGCTTCATCAAGCCAATACAATGCATTAGCCAGTGCTGATTGGCCAGAGTACGGAATTCGGCCAATCAGCGCTGGCTCTGCTGGAGGAGGCGGAGTCTAAGGTCGCTCCACACCAGTCTCCATTCAGGTCCGACCTTAGACTCCGCCTCCTCCGGCAGAGCCAGCGCTGATTGGCCGAAGGCTGGCCAATGCATTCCTATGCGAATGCATACTTAGCAGTGCTGAGTCAGTTTTGCTCAACTACACATCTGATGCACACTCGGCACTGCTACATCAGATGTAGCAATCTGATGTAGCAGAGCCGAGGGTGCACTAGAACCCCTGTGCAAACTCAGTTCACGCTAATAGAATGCATTGGCCAGCGCTGATTGGCCAATGCATTCTATTAGCCCGATGAAGTAGAGCTGAATGTGTGTGCTAAGCACACACATTCAGCACTGCTTCATCAAGCCAATACAATGCATTAGCCAGTGCTGATTGGCCAGAGTACGGAATTCGGCCAATCAGCGCTGGCTCTGCTGGAGGAGGCGGAGTCTAAGGTCGGACCTGAATGGAGACTGGTGTGGAGCGATCTTAGACTCCGCCTCCTCCAGCAGAGCCAGCGCTGATTGGTCGAGTTCCGTACTCTGGCCAATCAGCGCTGGCCAATGCATTCTATTAGCCCGATGAAGTAGAGCTGAATGTGTGTGCTTAGCACACACATTCAGCTCTACTTCATCGGGCTAATAGAATGCATTGGCCAGCGCTGATTGGCCGAATTCCGTACTCTGGCCAATCAGCACTGGCTAATGCATTGTATTGGCTTGATGAAGCAGTGCTGAATGTGTGTGCTTAGCACACACATTCAGCTCTACTTCATCGGGCTAATAGAATGCATTGGCCAATCAGCGCTGGCCAATGCATTCTATTAGCGTGAACTGAGTTTGCACAGGGGTTCTAGTGCACCCTCGGCTCTGCTACATCAGATTGCTACATCTGATGTAGCAGTGCCGAGTGTGCATCAGATGTGTAGTTGAGCAAAACTGACTCAGCACTGCTAAGTCTGCATTCGCATAGGAATGCATTGGCCAGCCTTCGGCCAATCAGCGCTGGCTCTGCCGGAGGAGGCGGAGTCTAAGGTCGGACCTGAATGGAGACTGGTGTGGAGCGACCTTAGACTCCGCCTCCTCCAGCAGAGCCAGCGCTGATTGGCCGAATTCCGTACTCTGGCCAATCAGCACTGGCTAATGCATTGTATTGGCTTGATGAAGCAGTGCTGAATGTGTGTGCTTAGCACACACATTCAGCTCTACTTCATCGGGCTAATAGAATGCATTGGCCAGCGCTGATTGGCCGAATTCCGTACTCTGGCCAATCAGCACTGGCTAATGCATTGTATTGGCTTGATGAAGCAGTGCTGAATGTGTGTGCTTAGCACACACATTCAGCTCTACTTCATCGGGCTAATAGAATGCATTGGCCAATCAGCGCTGGCCAATGCATTCTATTAGCGTGAACTGAGTTTGCACAGGGGTTCTAGTGCACCCTCGGCTCTGCTACATCAGATTGCTACATCTGATGTAGCAGTGCCGAGTGTGCATCAGATGTGTAGTTGAGCAAAACTGACTCAGCACTGCTAAGTCTGCATTCGCATAGGAATGCATTGGCCAGCCTTCGGCCAATCAGCGCTGGCTCTGCCGGAGGAGGCGGAGTCTAAGGTCGGACCTGAATGGAGACTGGTGTGGAGCTATCTTAGACTCCGCCTCCTCCAGCAGAGCCAGCGCTGATTGGTCGAGTTCCGTACTCTGGCCAATCAGCACTGGCCAATGCATTTCTATGGGGAAAAGTTAGCTTGCGAAAATCGCAAACTGACAGGGATTTCCATGAAATAAAGTGACTTTTATGCCCCCAGACATGCTTCCCCTGCTGTCCCAGTGTCATTCCAGGGTGTTGGTATCATTTCCTGGGGTGTCATAGTGGACTTGGTGACCCTCCAGACACGAATTTGGGTTTCCCCCTTAACGAGTTTATGTTCCCCATAGACTATAATGGGGTTCGAAACCCATTCGAACACTCGAACAGTGAGCGGCTGTTCGAATCGAATTTCGAACCTCGAACATTTTAGTGTTCGCTCATCTCTACTAAAGAGGAGACAGTCTACTGTTTTCTGTTACCAGCCTGTTCAGGATAGGGAGAGGCTTTCTAATTGTAAGGTGTTTTTTGTGTTTTTTATTTTTTTATTTTTTTTGTATGAACCTGACTCAAATATGTTCAAGCTGTTCTTTTTATTATCATTATGCTGGAGAGGGCTTGTGGTATTACTGATCATGTCACTCACTACCTACTGCAAAGGAGCTGCACACTTGTGGGGAAGATGGCTGTCTGTCTTCTGTACTGGAGAAAATATTACGGTATTGCTGGGTTTGTTTTTTTTTATGGTTTTATTTTTAGCTGGTATGTTCTTTATGGAAGTCATAGTGTAGATACCTGTGTTTGCAGAACGAGTTTCTAAGACGCTCCACATTCACACTACAGTTGTTCTTCCAGTAGTTCACTCCCCTTTCTTCATTCAGAACACATGAATGCTTGGCCAAGCCAAGTGTGCATGTATATGGAGAGGGGTTGTGAGGGATAGATGTGAGCTGCCTAAAGTGTATGACTAGCCATAGACAAGTTCATTTGGTGATAATCTGCACTAACATCCTTTCTACAAAGGATCAGGCCAATGGTTGAAAGGATATTCTACTCCCTCCTATGGCAATATGGGGGAGGCAGCTACCTGGTCCATACGTATTCATTATTTAGGTTACTTTGTATGTCCAGTCATGTCCAACCCTTTAAGGCTTTATTTTTCACACTATGCTCCCTATCCCCGATTTGTTAATCCTACTGTTGGAGCAGAGTGAATAGGAAAATTCATTGTTGTTTTTATCATATTGAATAGTTTATTATTATACATTGTGAACGTGGTGAAACACTGTACATGTAATGGTTAGGTGCTGTAGACTGCTACAGTATAGATGATATGTTACATGGTAGTAGGGGAATTACCTTGGCGCTCACTCTTAGATCTTACTTTTTTTACAGAATACCAAGCTGATATTTTGAAAGAAAAAAGGAAGCACAGGGAAGAATTGGAAAAGCTGAAGGTAAGTCACCGCACTCTGATCCTTACATCTGTTCACAACTCTTTGCATCTCAATTTACTGTCCTATAAGAAAAACCGCTATGTAACTTTAGTAGTGTAGACTAGTAACTCAGGCCCTTGTGTTCTAAAATTGTGTGTGGCCCTTGTGTTCTGACTCCTAACAACTAGTTTTCAGTTTTCCAGTGTAGTTTAAAGAATCAGTTGAAATTAGGCTGTAGTACTGATTCTTCCCACTTGAGAGCAGTGTTACTCTCTAGAAGCGTCCTGGTCTTAAGGAAGAGAGAAATAGTCTGTAGTAACATTGTGGTGGTCTATAGATACCAACAGAATACATCTCAAAAGGCTGGACATGATGGGATATATCCAGCCATATATATATATATATATATATATATATATATATATATATATATATATATATATATATATATATATATATATATTACAGTATAGAAATACATCTGCATATTGGCATCCCCTTTGATGGCCTGAATTCTGATGTGAATAGTAAAGGAGATTGTAAGAAGCGTTTGTAATATATTTTATCCAGGGACAGATTAAGGAATACCCCAGGATCCAGGATGTTCAGAAAGTATGCCCACCCCTTGGGGAGGAAAGAAGGAGAAAACCTGCAAATCTGTCAGATTTACAGAGTAAAATGGAGTGTATTTTGGAGTGTAATTTTTACATGTGTGAAAAATTTACACGTGTATTTTGGAGTGTTTTTTTTTTTTTTTTACACGTGGCGTTTCAGTAGCGTTTACGGAGCGTTTTTTGGAGCATTTACACGTGTAAAAAAAGCTTCAGTAAACGCTCCAAAAAACGCTCCGAAACGTTACAAAATACACTCCATTTTACTCCGTGTGAACTTACCCTTAATCCTGCCCAATGTGATGAGACAGACTGCATTACCACTACAAATTCACCTATGCTAAGGCACAACTCTGACTTTCAGCCAGTCAGTATGATATATTTTGGCAGCATTTTAAGAATTTGCAAAGTGTTGGATAATATTTGTGATTGTATAGTGGGCTCTCAAAATTTATTTCACTCTTAAGCCCTAGGCACCCCAGTCTGACAACAGGTTTATAAATGGTACATGCTTTTAAAGCAGCATTCTGGATTTTGTATTAAGTCCAAATAAAGCTGCAAGTTATGGCTATGTGTGTGGTCAGCTCTGTGTAGCAATGTGGAGCCTTGTATGCAATTCTATGAGGTTATGGGAATCCCATCAGTCAGACTTACACCACACAGTGCCATATCAAATTTTAAGGAAGGCTTTGTTAATACTGTATATCTTAGTTCTATATGTGGATCACTATTAGCCTTATAACATAACATAATCCCAGATGTCTATAGAGACATCCCTGCTCTGGTTGAGATCTCATTTGCTTCAAGTAGAATTGTTCTGGGATTTTGGTCATAATATACCATATTAACATTAACTTTATGGTTTTGAGAGCTACAGCCTATAGAAGCCTTTACAATTTTTTTATAGTTCATTTGCTTCGTCAATGAAAAATTAAGCAACGCTCTGAAAAACATCATTAAAATATCTGCTGGTGTAGCGTTTGTGCAACTTCTTCATGTAGCTGGCTATCCTGATGCTTCTGAGAGCAGACTGTTCCTGGCCTGCTCTCCTTCACCGGTCATTCATCACCAATACTTTGCATTATTGTTAGCAAAACTTCCCCCCCAAGAGGTCATACGCCACCTATAAATGATGATCTTAACCTCTGCACAACAGTTGTAAATAACAATAAAAAAATATTTGATTGTTGTTTGATCAGGCGATAAGTTCACACAGGACAGTAATTGGGAATGTAATATTGTACGAATAATTGTTCCAATGATCATTGCCCTGTATAAAGATGATAGCAGATGGATGTGAACTGTAAACTAAAGCAGGTGGGAGAAGCCTCTAAGTTTTTGGATGAGCAGATCACATGGTGTAGAGAGTCATAGTATTAAGTAATGGGGTGAAATACACACGTGGGGTGAAAATCATACAGACCATCGCTGTCGTCACAGGGAAAAGAGATCCCTTGTGGGCTGTAGGATCAGAGAAATTCAGGACTGAAGCTGTGCTGATACACAGTCATTATATTCAGCATGTCGGAATCTGGCTGCAAACTGAATATCAAAGGGTTCTAAAATGTAATTGTTTTAATAAAACTAAGTAATGAATTTGTAATCTGAAAACTATTGCAACTTTATTTTTGTTGAAGATAACCACTAAGGCTGAGTTCACACTGCCGCCGCTGTCTGCCCCAGGGTTTCTGTTGTAAACCCCAGGGAAACCGGACAGGGGACGGCTTGCGGCGGTCAGCTTTAAAACCTATTCATTTCAATGGGTTTTTAAAGGTGACCGCCGGTGTCCGTATGTGGCCTCTCTGCCTGGAAACCTTTTTTTTTTTTTTTATACACAGTGTCCTACATGTACGACTTTGTCTCTGTACAAAATAAAAACTGTTTCCAGGTGGAGAGGCCACATACAGACACCGGTGGTCACCGTTAAAAACCCATTCAAATGGGTTTTAAAGCTGACTGCTGGCAAGCCGTCCGCTGTCCAGTTTCTCTGAGGCTTACGATGGAAAACCTGCGGTGGTAGTGTGAACGCCGCTTTACATGCGATATATAAAAAAAATTTGTACTGTGTGAAAGGTAGTTAACAATGCCATAATTTATGCTTTTTCCCCCTTTAGTGACCCTAAAATGCCCATAGACACTGGCAGGGTGTGGGAAGCATTACTTGACATTCAGAACCAAACCCAGTGCATCTACTGATGGAGAAATGGTCACATACTACATTTTACTAAAACTGAGACATTGGGAACTATTAGTTAAGCAATTTCCTAACTAGGATTAGCTCCGCCTTTACTATGATGTGAGTGTCCTCATATGTTTGTGGTAAGGATAGAGCTTGTTCCCAGACTCTCGCTCCTGACGGATGCATTCCACAAGTGATGGGACATTCTCGGAGACATCATTATGATCTGACTGTAGTGAATTTGGACAGCTTTAGCTGTTGCTGATGTGCATAAGATATGTGCTCTGCTCATGATCACCATTTCATTATTTCACGCTTTTGCTTTGCGACATTGTTCTATAGGGGTTAAAAGGAAAACTAGAGGATTACTTCACCGAGCAATAATGTAATGTTCTGGAGTCCTAAGCAATGAGGAAGCAACTAATAAGGGAAAGTTGTAATGAGTGGAGCAATCATCCCGCACCCCAGACTGCCAAGTGCAGGTCATGTGTATGTGGTTATCGTGTGACCCTGTATGTCAGTTCAGGGATGTCAGGATCTGTCTATCCCCTAAAGCCTTCATTTAAGTAGTTTCTGCATTGATAGCACAACATTTAAGATAAAGCAGATGGCTTATAAGATTGCATTTGTAGTCATGACCAGCATAGTTGTGAAATAATTGCATCTTTTTCATAGATAGAATGCAGGAGATGTAACCCATATAACTCCATGTTAGCAGAAAGATATAATCTTATAGGCTTCTGCAATAAATAGGGGTTATTCTATGCCCATATATTAGGTATATAGATCTCATTGAAGGACGTGCCCTGCTCAAGACTCCTTTTGTTTAACAAGAGCAGAGAGCCACTAAGTAAATGTGGTCCTCAAGTTCAGCTACCTATTGACAACCCCTTTTCCTCCCGTCCCAGCTCAGTCTATTAGCAGTATACAAATCCTGTTTACTGCAGTCTGCATTCTGCCAGTGCCCAGCAGACACTGTCATAGAAGAGCCTGTGTGTACTGCCAGGATTTGGGTAGCTGCAGGGAAATCTATTCCTTCTGATTATAATGGCTGGGATCACACATGCAGTTTTTGTTGCGGTTTTCTGAGCTAAAGCCAGGAGTGAATTCAAAGAACATAGACAGAGTCCCTTAAGGCTTTGGCTCAGAAAACTACACCAATAACTGAATGTGTGTTTCCAACCAAAGCTTCAAATTCTGATTACTTTTTTTAGGTAACTCCCTTGGGCATATTATCTGTATTATCCTGCCATAATAGGTTATTCAATACAGATTTGATATTTATCTTTTTATTTACCCCAGTATGTTGAGTAATTTTGCAATCAAATCCCTTTATAGCTTTTTTGAGGATCCATAACATAACAGATTGTTGGATGTTCTTGACTCTAGCTCCACACCCGCATTGGGGTCTCCGTTCCAAAAAACGGAAACCCAATCTGCTTAAAAATCAGTTACCCATGGAAACCCATGTACCCCATAGACTATAATGGGGTCCGCCTGGTTTCCACCCGAAGAAAGCTGCACTTTTCAAGAGGAATGGGGGATGTAATTCCCAAACAGTGATCAAGCGCAGATGTGAACCTAACTGGATTTTGTATTTTACTTTTTTTTTTTTATTATTTGATTATTTTAAAGCTTTAATTTCCCGTTGACCTCATCCTTAGTTTAAGCCCTATAGGGCATATTTAGGAAGACTGGCAAGGGTTTCCATATCCTATAGTGGAGGTGTTATCGCACACATGCTTCATAAATGTGGCGGCTCCTTTGCTGGGTATTGAAATATACTGGGTGCTGAAATTTACAGCAGTTTATGGCTGGCATAGATTTCCAAACTGGCGTAAATTATATTACACAATTCCCACACCACTTTTGCCTTCTTCAACGTGGTATGGAAGATGCAAAAACACCAGTTGCAATTCCTTTTGCAACTGGTATTTAAAGTCTCCACCCCACAGTTTGCAATGTTTTTACACCAGAAATCTGACGTAAACACATTAATAAATACCCCAATAAATACTAAAATTCTGTGCTTTAGACCATGGCAAATAACAGCTAGCAATTCCAGATTTGTGGAGGGCAACCCGCCTGCTCTCTGCTTTCTGTAGTCTTGCTATTAATGTGTAACTTCTATCCTGCTGTGTAATTGACATTGTTAATTCCTATGTGTTCAAGTTCCTTATTGAAAAGCCATATAAAACATGTTCCCCGGTTTGTAGAAACCAATAACACCCAGTACAACCCTCAGCAGTGCTAATATAAGTGGGGAATGTGTTAAACCTTTGACTTTATGTCACTCCCCAAGATGAAAGAGTCAAAGGATTTGGACTACGGGTTTAGAATCTTATTAACGGGTGGATTAAGGGGTTAATCACAAATGGTAATGGAAAAATGTTTCATTTGTAACAAATATATGGCAATGGTAAAGACTCCTCCATGTCTTGTCTAGAACGGTTCCAGATGACTAGCTCTGTAATCTCTGGGTAGTGATATTTTAGGGTTGTAGGTACCAAGTAAGGGCATTTTTTTTTTTTTTTTTTTACCCAGCATTCATTGCATTAGATGGGACAAGAGAGTTACTGCTAATAGCTGGTTGTTGCAGGAAAGAGCTATAGAAGGTACAGAGGTGGCACTAGCTGCCTGCCCTGGTGCTTGAGGAAGTGCCTAAAGGGCATATCGCATATAAGACCTCAGTAGTATAACTGGTTCATGCGGTGGTCACAGTAACTCCTGCTGTCCGCCCTGAAACTGCATAGGGGTTGGCTTGCCAGTGGTAAGTTTTAAAAAGCCATTCACTTGAATGGGTTTTTAAAACAAACCGCCGGTGTTCGTATGCAGCCTCTCCGCCTCCTGCATGTCTGATTTTTGTGTTCGCTCCAAAAAAAAAAAAAAAAAAAAACAGTTTCCAGGCAGAGAGGCTGCATATGGACACTGGCGGTCTGCTTTAAAAACCCATTCAAGTGAATGGGTTTTAAAACTGACTTCCAGCAAGCCGTCCCCTATTCCGTTTTCCAGGGATTAGGACAGAAACACGGCAGACAGACAGGGGCGTAAGTGTCAACCTAAGATGGTAAGGTAAAGACTTTGGACTTATGAATTGTTGCATGGGAAGTATTAAATCCTTGCGCCAACTTTGTAGGGGTTCACTGTTTAGTGTATTGTATAGATGGACAATAGGTATATTGGTGTATCGTGTTTTGAAGTACTTGCATTGATCTGTATATTGTATTATATGCTCATGTCATTTTACCTGATGTATTTCATCTCCTAACCAGTATTCTAGTGCTTTTTGGAAGCTGTCACATACTGACTCTAAAGAATGAAGACACACTGCGAATAAGTTGTATGTAGTGTGACTGTGATGTCCGGCATTGTCCTGGATACTCAGGGCTTGAAATTTCGACCTACTCAAGGGCCAATTCCCACACTCAAAGAGGGAGCAGGATGACTTGGAGGATTTAGTATAACTTATTTATTCATTGCATTTTCTGCCCTTTCCATATTGAGAGGTCCAGGAGGTGGGCCTAGTAGTATCAATCACGGATATGACCGCCTCCCTGACATACAGCGATTGCAATACCTAAATGACACATTATAATATATCAATCTACTCCGCAACTCCTGCTCTATAGCAAACTTCCCGTAGATTAGAATGCATTTTTATGGTGACAGGTTCCCTTTAAGGGTTGAACTATGACTTGACAAGGTAGCTACCTACAGTGCCTACAAGTAGTATTCAACCCCCTGCAGATTTAGCAGGTTTGATAAGATGCAAATAAGTTAGAGCCTTCAAACAAGAGCAGGATTTATTAACAGATGCATAAATCTTACAAACCAAAAAGTTATGTTGCTCAGTTAAATTTTAATAAATTTTAAACATAAAAGTGTGGGTCAATTATTATTCAATCCCTAGGTTTAATATTTTGTGGAATAACCCTTGTTTGCAATTACAGCTAATAATCGTCTTTTATAAGACCTGATCAGGCCGGCACAGGTCTCTGGAGTTATCTTGGCCCACTCCTCCATGCAGATCTTCTCCAAGTTATCTAGGTTCTTTGGGTGTCTCATGTGGACTTTAATCTTGAGCTCCTTCCACAAGTTTTCAATTGGGTTAAGGTCAGGAGACTGACTAGGCCACTGCAACACCTTGATTTTTTTCCCTCTTGAACCAGGCCTTGGTTTTCTTGGCTGTGTGCTTTGGGTCGTTGTCTTGTTGGAAGATGAAATGACGACCCATCTTAAGATCCTTGATGGAGGAGCGGAGGTTCTTGGCCAAAATCTCCAGGTAGGCCGTGCTATCCATCTTCCCATGGATGCGGACCAGATGGCCAGGCTCCTTGGCTGAGAAGCAGCCCCACAGCATGATGCTGCCACCACCATACTTGACTGTAGGGATGGTATTCTTGGGGTCGTATGCAGTGCCATCCAGTCTCCAAACGTCACGTGTGTGGTTGGCACCAAAGATCTCGATCTTGGTCTCATCAGACCAGAGAACCTTGAACCAGTCTGTCCCAGAGTCCTCCAAGTGATCATGAGCAAACTGTAGACGAGCCTTGACATGGCGCTTTGAAAGTAAAGGTACCTTACGGGCTCGTCTGGAACGGAGACCATTGCGGTGGAGTACGTTACTTATGGTATTGACTGAAACCAATGTCCCCACTGCCATGAGATCTTCCCGGAGCTCCTTCCTTGTTGTCCTTAGGTTAGCCTTGACTCTTCGGACAAGCCTGGCCTCGGCACGGGAGGAAACTTTCAAAGGCTGTCCAGGCCGTGGAAGGCTAACAGTAGTTCCATAAGCCTTCCACTTCCGGATGATGCTCCCAACAGTGGAGACAGGTAGGTCCAACTCCTTGGAAAGGGTTTTGTACCCCTTGCCAGCCTTGTGACCCTCCACGATCTTGTCTCTGATGGCCTTGCATCTGATGGCTCTGATGGCTCCTTTGTCTTCCCCATGTTGACCATGTATGAGTGCTGTTCACAAGTTTGGGGCGGGTCTTAAATAGTCAGAAAAGGCTGGAAAAAGAGATAATTAATCCAAACATGTGAAGCTCAATGTTCTTTGTGCCTGAACTACTTCTTAATACTTTAGGGGAACCAAACAGAATTCTGGTGGTTTGAGGGGTTGAATAATAAATGACCCTCTGAATAAACTTTTCACAATTTTAAAAAAAATTAAACAAAGAAATAACATTCTTTTTTGCTGCAGTGCATTTCACTTCCAGGCTGATCTACAGTCCAAATGTCACAATGCCAAGTTACTTCAGAATGTGTAAACCTGCTAAATATGCAGAGGGTTGAATACTACTTGTAGGCACTGTATAAGTGGTGCTTTTCTTCCTTCTGGCGAAGAGATAATTTGCATCCTTTTTTTTTTTTTTTTTTTTCCTAAGGACCACTGACTGTCAGACACCAGCTGGATCTCTTTAACGAGAACCAGAACCGGCCAAAATCACTAATTAAACAATGTTTATGTAATTTCTGTAGTGGAGTAAGGCGCTATGAAGGACTGGCTGCCTACTGTCACGTGTGTCATGTTCTCACATAAGATGTTGTGAATTTGCTATCTGTAGTATAGGCAGCGTGTTATTGTCACATGCACTGATAACATTGGTTTCACACCAGAATACTTGGAGTTCTTGATCTTTCAGCCCCTTAATCGTTCGTTGATCCTTAACTTGGCTCTGCGTTGAGTACTGAGTCTTTGATGAAAGCTTTGAGAGACGGGCGTGCTTTATATCTTTCACAGTTTGCATGTTTAATGGTGTTTGGCTGTAGATGTTGTTTAGATTCCTATGGTTTTAATGATACTTGGAACATCACAATGGATTTCGCGATAACATTTCTGTACACCGTCCAGAAAGGAAATTTTGAACCAATCTGCATAAGGTTTGCTTTTCACTGGTGTTCCTGCCTCTGTCTATATGGTGTAAGACCTTGTTTGCTGGATAATGAAGCATGACCTGGGAATGCTTTTTATCTGCCCGGTGTTTCAATAGCTGCGAGCCAAGTGCAAATTTGCATGAATTTTTACTTTGCTTATTGAATCTTGTTCTATAGTTGTAAATGTGTGGTGGGGTTTTCTGAGCTCAAACTAGGCATTGCAAAATAATCAAAATTGTAAGTCTAATCAATCGATATGAACTTAATACATCCATATCATTCTGACTCAGTGGCTAAAGGAAATGTCAAGAACAGAAAAAACCCCAGAGTATAATAGTTGTTCATCGATAGTCCACAATGGGGTATAATATGGTGTGTAGGGGCCACTATGGGGCATAATACTATGTGCAGGGGCCACCATGGGGCATAATACTGTGTGCAGGGGCCACTATGGGGCATAATACCGTGTGTAGGGGCCACAATGGGGCCTAATACTCTGTGCAGGGGCCACTACCGGGCATAAGACTGAGTGCAGAAATGTGGTTTGTGCGGGGGAGGGTCAGGGGGGCCCCATGTCAAACATTTGTCTTGGGGCCCCACCTGTCCTAGTTATGCCACTGGTGTTGAAATGTCATCTTTGTACTTAGCAAAACATGTGAGTTAGCACTACTGAGGTCATCTCTGTAGCCGGTGAGCCTGAGGTTTGGGTGTAGACCACTATAAAGTAACACCTACAAGACCAAGGCACAATAACTAAAACACAATAAAATTGTTTTATTGATCATATGCAAACATGTCACATTAATCACGCACATATGCGAAAATCCTCAAAAAAGGAAGGCAAATGATGTCATAATATCAATGTAGGGTTTGGTGTGCCTAAATCCTAGGGTAGCCAATGTTGCCAAATAATGGTAATGAAACTAATAAAGTAACAATCCATATATATCAATGTGTGTTAATTTATAGATCCAATCAGAGTAATAGACACAGATAAGACAATCGCTCACCCCAACGTACGACGCTGGGTACTATGCAACATAGGGCACCATGCGCCATCAGGTCCTATGTAAAATCATCAGAGAGCAACACTCGGTGCCTTTTGTGACATGCACCATACTGTAAAGGAGAGCTGGTATTCTGAGGATTGTCAGCCTTTTCAGACATGTCTATATTGTAATGTGGCCTAAAACCAGAGTCCAGGTGCTAAAACCCCATCCACTCCCCATGATGATATACTGCCCAAGTGGAACACAGAGGAGGCAATAGAAACCCGTAAAGCAGCTCTTTTGGTCTAGTTATTGGTAGAGATAGCACTTGAAATATCCATGTATCACATCCATAACAAATTGATACTCGCGGAATCAAAATGGCCTTTTAAAAAAACAAAACTTTTTTTTAAATTTCATTTATTTCTTAAAGATGTTGCTTTATTCACCAAATACCCATCCTGTGTTGCTTTGTGTCCTCATTAATACTGTCTATACCTTTTTGCCATTGGAAATGATCAAAGTACATAGCATATATCATCCCTTTCCTTCCTGGAGGGCCTGCCGTGCCCTACATTGCTGCAGAGGTGAAGCCCCCATGTGCATCTCCACATATGGTCCCATGTACTTGGACTCCAGTCCTTCATTTTATGGATGCTGGCTGAGCCCTGATTGCATTTCATCTACACGCTGCTCTTGTGACCCCGGATCGGTGTGTTTCTCATTTTACAGCAACATGTTTTCTTCTGGAGCTGATTTAACATTTTCCCCTCGCTATTTATATGCATACTGTATGTTTACACAACACATTGCAAGACAGAAAGATGTATAGTATTTGGCAGGAAGCGGCCAAGTAGGGATGGATTGCCAGCTTTCTGTCCTCTTCAATAGGGGACAGTAGGGAAAGGTTCATATTAATGCTTTATCTCAGGGGTATAGCTTTACTAGGAAAACATACAGTCTAAGCAAAAAGTCCCCTAGTGCACAGACACACACATTTACTAAGAGTTGTGTAACTAGATGGTTTATTTTGTAAACCTTCCAAACTAACGCCAAACCAGACACCATTGGGAAACTGGTGCAGGTCGTCTTTACTCGCATTCTCCCATTGTGATTACTTTCAAGGGAATCTGTAACACAGATCATGGTAAAGTAGTGTTAAAGGGAATGTGTTATGAAAAATTACCAACTGTTCAAATATTTTTATGTAAAACTTTTTTTTTTTTAAGAAGTGTTTGTTTTTTTTCTTGCACGCATTGTATTTTTTTTGGGAAAAAAAACAAACTTGCAGCTTTCACTGTCCACCAAGACTAATAGGATCCTGAAGCTTCTTTTTTTTCCCCCTCTGTTTTCAGTAGTCAAACTATACATCTTCACACTGAAAATCTTTTTTGGTAGGGTTGCAATGAAAGATCAAACCTCTACTAAAGGATCCACCATTCACAATAGATGTTGGTTGCAGCTAACCTTCCTTTCCTGCACAGTGACCTCTGACGAGGTTACAGGGCATGCCCACAATACTTTCCATAGATCTCAATGAATATCTCCAGGCATCTCCAATGTCAATAATCCACATGGCTGCTGTAAAGCATACGTTGAAGGCCTGGTTCACATCTATGTTTGGGTTTCCATTTGGGAAGTCCACTTGAGGACCCCCCAGGCATAAGGTGAATGGGTGGGTAATTTGGGGTATAATAGTGGACACATATTGGGCAACAATCTCCACAGTTGACTCCTTCTCTCAGTAGGATGTAGAGTTTCCTCTTCTCATCAAATCAAGTTAGAAGAGCTTTACTAGTGCAAAAGGGAGTGGTTGGTATGACAGGGTCGGGGGGTTGGTTTGGGACATGTGGGGGTGGGTGGGTAGGTGTTTAAAAGGGGCAGTAATGGGACGTTTGGGGGTGGATGGGTGATTAGAGGGGGTGATAATGGGGTATAACAGTCCGTGTGGTTTCATCTTCCCCTCGTTTGGTGACAGCTGGTCACATATTGGGTGGTGATCTCCACAGTGGACTCCTCTTCCCCCAGAAGGATGTAGAGTTTCCTCTTCTCGTCTGCAGATGCGAAGTCTGGGATGTGAGTCTTTGGAAGTAGACGGCCCTAACATAACTTATGCTTAATGCACAGCTATCTTAAATAAAATATGTGCATAAGAGCTTGATATTGTCCTGAGACAAGACGTTGGAGGAACCAAGTGACATTCATTAAAATATCTCTAGACGGGGTGATATCCATGTGTTCTAACTGTTGAAGAAGAGGAGGATTTTACATGTGGGAACTCCATTGAATCGGAAGATCTGACTAGTGTTGAGTAGTGAAGTGTTATATGATTGTAACCAATCTTTCTATGTTGTTCTTGACGTTTTATGGCTCTAAAATCTTTCGCTGGAATATTTTGTTATTTGAAGGACTCTGTGGTGCCCAACTTCTTGTGTATGGATGGCTCTCTCAAAGTAAACCTGTCTTGAAAAATTGGTTGCTATGTTTTCTGAACAAAAATGGTTACTTGTCCTAATTCCGACCAGATGCAAGTTGTTTAGTCTCTTGCCAACTGCCAGATAGACATTATTAATTGAGGGCAATTTGATGATGATGAGAGAACCCCGCAGAATTACCATTTAATGACCCATGCCACATTACATGGAATCTTTTTTTCCAGCTCGCTCACAAATAGAATTGCTCTATGACTACAAAACACTGTCGGGGAAAACATGATGCATTATTAAGTCCTAAAAAAGTCAACCAAAAGGCATTTTATCAGGCATCGGTTTCATCTGTTCTCCAGATCCCTAATATGTTGACTTCATTAGAATAGGAGAGATTAACATTAGTAGAAAAGTTTACAATATGGAAAATGAATTCTGTCTTTATCCCGCTTGTTTTTTTTGTGCAATGTTGCCAATGTATACAACTTTGCACATGGCTAAAGTCAAAAGTCGAGATGCTCAAAACACACAGTTTATCATTCAAGCCATTAGTTTATTCTTTGTTCTTTTTTGCAAGAACTTATTGGCAGAGCCTTTCTTCACAGCATGTATTTTGTGTATATAGTTGTATTTAATGAAGGTTCGATGGAAAATTATAGTATTAGATAGAAGATGCCATATATGGACCACATGGAATAGAGTTACCAACTTTGTAACTGACAAAGATGGCATTGATGAATCTCACCATTCTACTTTACAACCAATACAATACTTTGATTATTTCTTCCAGGTATTTTATGTTCTATCATTTGTCAAAGGTGGTTTTTACTATGGAAGTAAAATTCATTGTATTTTTGCTCCAATTTTTTTGAACTACGTATTTGCGAAATATCCTCTACCTTTTACTTGAAACGGTCTTCTCTCTTCTAAAGTTATAGGTTAAAAAATCCCTTTAACATTTGTACTGATAATAATGAGAAATTCTCAGACTTCCATTACATTAAGGCTAAGGCCCCAGGGGATAACCCACAGCCAAAAAGCGCTGTGGGAAAAACCGCGTTGGTAATGGATCGCGGTTCTTCTTGCATCGCTTTAAACAGAAAGTTCGCAAAGTTTTCCTCCACGGACTTTGTTATAATTATATCTATGGGGAAACTGCTGGTGTTTTTCTGTAGATATAATTGACATGTTGCGATTTCCAAAATCGTGATGTGTCTGCACCAAAGTTTGTACAGCAAAGTGGGTATGGGATTTGCTAGAATACCATCCACTTTTTCTGTATTGTAAAATGCAGCAATTTTTCTTGTAACGTTTCTGCTGCAGGCAAATTGTGGCGTTTCTGGCCAGTGGGGCCCTGGTCTAAAGGTGTATTCCCATTTTCAGGATCATATAAAACAGGGGTCCTCAAACTTTTTAAACAGTGGGCCGGAGGCAGAGCAGGTCGCACAGATATCGGGAGCGGTGCCCTCCAATAGGTAAAGTGAAGTGCGCTCCATGGCCTGGCCCGAGCTCCCCAGGAGCTTCATTATAAATGCACGCCTGGCGGCGTTGTCGGCGGGGCCAGACAGAAGTTCTTGGTGGGCTGCAGTTTGAGAACCCCTGATATAAAACATTAAACCCCTAGCTTAAAGGGGTTGTGCCACTCTAGATAAATGTCCAATCATTGGGGGCCTAATTGCTGGGTTTCTCAGGAGGACAGGGGACTGAAAGTCTCCCTAAGGTCGCCTTGTGAATTGAGCCCCATTTTACTTGCATGACTGGCACTCTATTCACTTCTGTGTGACTGCTGGGACTATAATCTCTGGCGAGCACACTGGTGCTCAATTCACAGGTAAGCCCTTGGGGCGGGGGGGGGGGGCTTTAGGTTCCCCATCCTCCTGATCACTGGGGAACCCGGCAAGCAGGACCCTAGTGATTGAACACCTATCCCTTGTCCTGTTGATAGAGGATAAGTGTCTATAACGGGACAACCCCTTTCAGCTAATGATAGTGTTATACCCATAACATTGCTTTATCTATCTTCCTCCATTTGTCAGATACTGCTCATGTGTCCTACTCCTTAGTATTTACTGATCATTGCCTAGGTTTCAGATCAACTCTACTATCTAGCAGTACTCGCTGGGCTGGTAATGTCAGTCCCTATTCCTATCCACTAGTTACAGTGCAAGTTAGGCTAAGCAGAATGATGCAGTTTTATGGGAAAATATTTTGGATAATTTGCATATTAATTTATTCAATCTTTGCTCATTCTTGGCTTAGAAGTCAAGTGGGCGGTCCTATCAATGAATGACGCCCTTCCCTATGTAAGCATGCCTAAATGGCAGTCTCTTACAGTGTCAGACTGTATAGTTTCCCACCACAAACTGGTAACACCCAGTAGTCAATTTATTCATAAATTTTTAAATGGAATAGCAGAGGAACGGCGCTTCCGAATTATTCCATAGAATACAAATACTTACTAAAACAGACACATCAAGAGAGGTGATCACTCCCTTTTAAACATATATTTTACTCAAACCTGCAGAATCATATTTGTGATGTTCATGGATCAGTTTCATGCTATGAATATCTTTTGCATATTGAGTAGTATGTACTGTATATAGTCAACTCTTAGAACATTAGTTTTAGCAAATATACAAATTAATATACTCATTAGCTCATTAATTTTTTCTCCCATGATGCCACTAGTAATACTTTATATCTCCTGTAATATTAGTGAAATGTAAACATTCATGGTTTCCTGCTATGTACTTCATATTTCTTCTTTGTTTCCCTTAGTCACAATTTGAAGTTGAAATCTTCAATGTCCGAGGAGAACAGGCTGTCCAAACCACAAGGCTGGAGGAAACCATACAGAGCCTACGAGAGGAATTGGAAAACATACATAATAAGGGAAAGGGTGAACTCATAGATGCCTGTGTTTCAACTGAAGATGAGAACCCACCAAAGACCTTCCGCAATGTTTATATACAGACTGACAGAGACACCTTTCTGAAACCCAGCGAGGAGGAGAACAAAATTCAAAAGAGTAACCACATAGTTCCTAAGAAGCTGAACATCTCATCAATAAATCAAAGCCTAATAAGCCCTACAGAAACTCGGGAACCATCTTCCTTTGTTCCACCACCACCTCCTCCCCTCCCTTCTTCCAGTTCAAGTTTCATTCCTCCACCTCCTCCTTTGCCAGGTTTTAGACCTCCTGCGCCACCTCCATTAGCTGGCTTTCTGCCACCGCCTCCACCACCACTACCAGGTTCTGGTCCTCCTCCTCCCCCACCACTACCAGGTTCTGGTCCTCCTCCTCCCCCACCACTACCAGGTTCTGGTCCTCCTCCTCCCCCACCTCTTCCAGGTTCTGGTCCTCCTCCTCCCCCACCACTACCTGGTTCTGGTCCTCCTCCACCCCCACCCCCTCCAGGTTTTGGTCCTCCACCACCTCCTGCTTTTGGTTCTTTCTTTGGGGGATTTTTATCAAGAGATGCACCACCTCGCAAACCCCCAATAGAACCTGGTTGTCCAATGAAGCCGCTTTATTGGACCAGGATACAGCTTAAGACCAACAGGTAAGAAATTGTAGTGGGTATAGTGTAGGAATATATGTGTATGTATATTTATATTAGCGTTATTACTTTTAAATTGGATAAAGTATTAATTTGATAATTTTAAGTATTTTATAGTACCACTGTGAGCAACATGATTGAGTTTAGTTAGGAGTAAATGAACCACTTTGAGACAGAATTTATGCTCTATTCTGAAATATGTGACATATATATATATATATATATATATATATATATATATATATATATATAATCAAGGACAAGTAAGACCCACCAAACATTTAACCAAGAAATATGTACATGTGCGGGCTTCAGAATAACAATTATCAAAAAGTTACTGTTGAAATCAAAAAGTGAAATCTGGTCATTGAAAAGGGAAACACTTGAGCCATTTTTCTCTAATTGCACCCATTCTGATTTTTTTTTTTTCTCCAGCTTCCCAGTAAGTCATATGGCATATTAAATGGTAAAATTTCAAAGTTGTCCTACAGCAAATGGCTGTAGGATGTATCAGTAAAGCAAATAATCTAGACCAGAATACTAAAACATTCCTGATAATAAAGTAAATCTTTCCCAAGCAACCGGTGAAATATCCAAACCTATAGATGTAAATGCATCCCCGACATCACAAAAGTATGGACAAATTGCATCAAAAAGGAATTATGGAAAAGACAGTCATGCCTGATACTCTTAATATAGATAAATATATATCCAAAAGTCTTAAAATTCATGCAGAACACCTCAATGATCCAAGATAGAAACTGTAGGTGAAAAATGTTACTACATTAAAGGCTCTGTGTATATAACGCCACTTCAGGCATTGGCTTCACCTGGTCATTAACTGTATTGTCTATGGGTAGAGCTAATCTCACTATGATAAGCCTTGGATATGCTTTGTTGTATTTTTCTGGTTTTGATTATTCCTGAAGATAAATGACATTAATGGATGCTGAGGGCTTGCTTTCCAGTGCCCACCTTTTTCTTTTTGATTTTCTTAAATATGTGATGTGTCTTGTATAAATCTAGTGCCAAACCTTCCTTATGGGATTCGCTGAAGGAGCCAGAGATTGCAGACACCAAAGAATTTGAAGATCTCTTTTGTAAAGCCAGTGTTCAGCAGAAGAAGAAGCCACTGTCTGAATCTTATGAGAAGAAGACAAAAGCGAAAAAGGTGAATTTTATGGGATGTCTTAATTATTTTGGATCAAGTATTTTTTTTTACAAATTCAGACACACTCATATATTTATATGTATATATATTGATATGTGTATATATATATATATACGTGTGTGTATATAAATAATATATTGCGGTTGATAGGTGGGGTGGCAAAGACACACAAGTCCAGTTTCTTTAGTCCAAAACAAGGGTAGAGTTTATTTTCACTCAAAAATACAGTGCAGCAACATAAGGAAACAATACAAAAATAAATACCTGCCCGCCTATGCTTTAACTAAACATAGAATAGGTTACCTCTAGAGATGAGCGAACAGTGTTCTATCGAACACATGTTCGATCGGATATCAGGGTGTTCGCCATGTTCGAATCGAACACCGCGTGGTAAAGTGCGCCAAAATTCGATTCCCCTCCCACCTTCCCTGGCGCCTTTTTTGCACCAATAACAGCGCAGGGGAGGTGGGACAGGAACTACGACACCGGGGGCATTGAAAAAAATTGGAAAAAGTCATTGGCTGCCGAAATCAGGTGACCTCCATTTTAGACGAATAGTGGATTTCAAATCCGGGTCATATGAGAATGTGAACTTTGTGACTATGAGACAGGGATAGCTGTACAGGCAGGGATAGCTAGGGATAACCTTTATTTAGGGGGGAATGTTATTAAAAATAACTTTTTGGGGCTCTATCGGGTGTGTAATTGTGATTTTTGTGAGATAAACTTTTTCCCATAGGGATGCATTGGCCAGCGCTGATTGGCCGAATTCCGTACTCTGGCCAATCAGTGCTGGCCAATGCATTCTATTAGCTTGATGAAGCAGAGTGTGCACAAGGGTTCAAGCGCACCATCGGCTCTGATGTAGCAGAGCCGAGGCTGCACAAGGGTTCAAGCGCACCCTCGGCTCTGATGTAGGAGAGCCGAGGGTGCACTTGAACCCTTGTGCACCCTCAGCTCTGCTACATCAGAGCCGAGGGTGCGCTTGAACCCTTGTGCACACTCTGCTTCATCAAGCTAATAGAATGCATTGGCCAGCGCTGATTGGCCAATGTATTCTATTAGCCTGATGAAGTAGAGCTGAATGTGTGTGCTAAGCACACACATTCAGCTCTACTTCATCGGGCTAATAGAATGCATTGGCCAGCGCTGATTGGCCAGAGTACGGAACTCGACCAATCAGCGCTGGCTCTGCTGGAGGAGGCGGAGTCTAAGATCGCTCCACACCAGTCTCCATTCAGGTCCGACCTTAGACTCCGCCTCCTCCGGCAGAGCCAGCGCTGATTGGCCGAAGGCTGGCCAATGCATTCCTATGCGAATGCAGAGACTTAGCAGTGCTGAGTCAGTTTTGCTCAACTACACATCTGATGCACACTCGGCACTGCTACATCAGATGTAGCAATCTGATGTAGCAGAGCCGAGGGTGCACTAGAACCCCTGTGCAAACTCAGTTCACGCTAATAGAATGCATTGGCCAGCGCTGATTGGCCAATGCATTCTATTAGCCCGATGAAGTAGAGCTGAATGTGTGTGCTAAGCACACACATTCAGCACTGCTTCATCACGCCAATGCAATGCATTAGCCAGTGCTGATTGGCCAGAGTACGGAATTCGGCCAATCAGCGCTGGCCAATGCATTCTATTAGCCCAATGAAGTAGAGCTGAATGTGTGTGCTAAGCACACACATTCAGCACTGCTTCATCACGCCAATACAATGCATTAGCCAGTGCTGATTGGCCGAATTCCGTACTCTGGCCAATCAGCGCTGGCTCTGCTGGAGGAGGCGGAGTCTGAGGTCGGACCTGAATGGAGACTGGTGTGGAACGATCTTAGACTCCGCCTCCTCCAGCAGAGCCAGCGCTGATTGGCCGAATTCCGTACTCTGGCCAATCAGCGCTGGCCAATGCATTCTATTAGCCCGATGAAGTAGAGCTGAATGTGTGTGCTAAGCACACACATTCAGCACTGCTTCATCACGCCAATACAATGCATTAGCCAGTGCTGATTGGCCAGAGTACGGAATTCGGCCAATCAGCGCTGGCTCTGCTGGAGGAGGCGGAGTCTAAGGTCGGACCTGAATGGAGACTGGTGTGGAGCGATCTTAGACTCCGCCTCCTCCAGCAGAGCCAGCGCTGATTGGCCGAATTCCGTACTCTGGCCAATCAGCGCTGGCCAATGCATTCTATTAGCCCGATGAAGTAGAGCTGAATGTGTGTGCTAAGCACACACATTCAGCACTGCTTCATCACGCCAATACAATGCATTAGCCAGTGCTGATTGGCCAGAGTACGGAATTCGGCCAATCAGCGCTGGCTCTGCTGGAGGAGGCGGAGTCTAAGGTCGGACCTGAATGGAGACTGGTGTGGAGCGATCTTAGACTCCGCCTCCTCCAGCAGAGCCAGCGCTGATTGGCCGAATTCCGTACTCTGGCCAATCAGCACTGGCTAATGCATTGTATTGGCGTGATGAAGCAGTGCTGAATGTGTGTGCTTAGCACACACATTCAGCTCTACTTCATCGGGCTAATAGAATGCATTAGCCAGTGCTGATTGGCCAGAGTACGGAATTCGGCCAATCAGCACTGGCTAATGCATTGTATTGGCGTGATGAAGCAGTGCTGAATGAGTGTGCTTAGCACACACATTCAGCTCTACTTCATCGGGCTAATAGAATGCATTGGCCAATCAGCGCTGGCCAATGCATTCTATTAGCGTGAACTGAGTTTGCACAGGGGTTCTAGTGCACCCTCGGCTCTGCTACATCAGATTGCTACATCTGATGTAGCAGTGCCGAGTGTGCATCAGATGTGTAGTTGAGCAAAACTGACTCAGCACTGCTAAGTCTCTGCATTCGCATAGGAATGCATTGGCCAGCCTTCGGCCAATCAGCGCTGGCTCTGCCGGAGGAGGCGGAGTCTAAGGTCGGACCTGAATGGAGACTGGTGTGGAGCGATCTTAGACTCCGCCTCCTCCAGCAGAGCCAGCGCTGATTGGTCGAGTTCCGTACTCTGGCCAATCAGCACTGGCCAATGCATTTCTATGGGGAAAAGTTAGCTTGCGAAAATCGCAAACTGACAGGGATTTCCATGAAATAAAGTGACTTTTATGCCCCCAGACATGCTTCCCCTGCTGTCCCAGTGTCATTCCAGGGTGTTGGTATCATTTCCTGGGGTGTCATAGTGGACTTGGTGACCCTCCAGACACGAATTTGGGTTTCCCCCTTAACGAGTTTATGTTCCCCATAGACTATAATGGGGTTCGAAACCCATTCGAACACTCGAACAGTGAGCGGCTGTTCGAATCGAATTTCGAACCTCGAACATTTTAGTGTTCGCTCATCTCTAGTTACCTCACCTAGAATAACAGAAATCAAAAGCCAGTTGCATCACTCAGGACACAGCTCCAAAAATATGACCTCTCTGTTGGCTCTCCAGCCAAGCTCTCCCCAAAGTCTGCTGCTGGAGCTGACTACTTAAGCTCCCTTAATGAGCAGACTCTCTGCAGCTGAGTTGCTGCCGGAACATCCCCAAAGTATGGACTGGAGGGGGGTGGAATGACAGGTCCCACTAACAACCTACCTGCCATTCCTAAAAATCCAGCCCAATACTGCGAATTTACCAAACTGCTCAGCAGACGAAAGTTGTCTGCTGAGAACAAACATTCCTTCTGGAGTTTTCTCATCTCACCCACCTGAGTAGTCTGGGTGAGATGTACACCCCCTCCATTACCTGACCAGCCATCAGCTTACAATATATATATATATATATATATATATATATATATATATATATATATATATATATATATATATAAATATAATTATATATAATATGTTTGTGTGTTTTGCTTCCGCGCTCCCCCTTACTCGAACATATCATATTAACCAGGTTTGAATTAATGAAACAATCCCTTTTAAAGACAATAAAGAGAGAACTTTTTTTTTTCTTCTATCAAGAATATAAAAAAAAAATTACAGAATACTCAAAGCTTGCATTAAATAGAATGCTGGACTAAGCAATGAACTATTTTGTAATAACTTTTTTTTTCTCTCCTACATCTACAATAAAAATTGGAGAAACTTTGTGCTAAGCTGTTACTTTTACCATAGCAAGAAGGACCGGTAGAAGGGATCCTATAGGGATTTTGCAGGATCAGACTGCAGAACTTTATTTAATTTTTTAAACCAAATCTATATTACTTGCAAGCTTGATTTATATTTTTTTTCTTTTGTATTTATATTAGTCATTGGAACAATATACTGTAGTCTTTTTAAGGATGTACTTTTTGAAAGCTTTTATAAAAAAAAAAAAATTATAGCATTAATTTAGCTTCTGTCTTTGACTACTATTGCTACAGTTTGCTGTTATAGAACCTTTTATGTCTTCATGTATATGCGGTTTTATATACCGGTAGAAAGCCAAAAGTGTGCTGAATTCAACACACTGTCGGCTTTCCCAATATGTGCCTAGGTGGTGGAGATATCGGTGCCGTTATTTTCTGCACCGATATCTCCCCACTAGGGTTGCGCGATCGTGTTCGGAACAGATCGGATTACGATCGGCGATCGAGAAAATTTCACAATCGCAATTCCGAACATGATCTTTTTAGGTGGGATCGAGATCGGTGATTATTTCCCACAATGCTTTGCTAATGGCCAAGCATTGTGGGAAAAGCTAACAATGTTAGCCTTCACACTGAGTATACACTCCGCTCATTCTGAGCGGAGTGTATACTCAGTGTGAAGGCTCCACTGCAGTTCCATAGGAATGAATGGAAGCAGCCGGCACACAGCCTTAACCTCCTGCACGCTGGCTGCGTCCATTCATTCTAATGGGAGACTAGCTAACATCTCTAGTAGCTACTTACCTGCAGAGATGGCTGGTCCGGTGCCCAGTGTTCTCGTTCTTCTTCGCTTCGCTGCCCCCGCCTCCCAGGTTAGTGTTAAAGAGCTAGGAAGAAGGCGGGACTTGTGGCTTAGGAGAGTGTGGGCGGCTACAGGGCGAGGAGACGTGACTTCTCCCCTCCCAGTACCTGCCCACACTCTCCTAACCCGCCCCCACTCTCCTAACCTGGGAGTCATGGGCAGCGAGGCAAAGAAGAACGAGAACACTGGGCACCAGACCAGCCATCTCTGCAGGTAAGTGGACACCAGGGGGGACTAAGTAGCCAGAGGATTTAAAAAAAAAAAATCCTCTGGCTACTTAGTGATTAAAAAAAATCACTACACAGCGTGGATTCTAACAATTAAAGCGTTCACTTGTTAGATTCCATGCTGTATAGCAGGGGTAGGGAACGTACGGCTCTCCAGCTGTTGCAAAACTACAACTCCCAGCATGCACACTTGCTCTGCTGTTCTTGGAACTTCCATGGAAGTGAATGGAGCATATTGGGAGTTGTAGTTTCACAGCAGCTGGAGAGCCGAAGGTTCCCTACCCCTGCTGTATAGTGAATAGGATTGTTTTTAAAATCCGATCACCGATTAGTAAAAAAAATCCCATTGACTTGCATTGGGATCGGAATTGGGATCAAGATCAGGTTCGAATGAGAAATGATCGGAAATCGGATTTCAAAATCAATCCTGAAAAGTAAAGATTGGCTCAACCCTACTCCCCACTGTCAGAAGGACATGTGTCTCATAGCTCAGCGTCATCGCTGGGCAGTAAGGAACACCCCCTCTGACAGTACAAGGCTATATTCGAGTAACTGGTGTTAGAAATGTTGCATGGTGTCACGGTATTATTAAAAAAAAATAAAATAAAAAAAAAAAAACGTTGGTAAATAAACTGGAACTTCGGGGTAAAGGAAGAAAAAAGTGAGATGTCGTCACCTGGTGGAATAATGCATAAATGCTAATCCAGAAATGATGTAATGGTGTCACAGTGCAAAAGTAATGCAAAATGTAAGAGAAGTAATAATTCACCCAGCAGGGGTAGCCCTGGGGTTCTCTAGAAATCATGGGAAAGGGGCCATGGTCTGTAGTTATCTTGTCATTGCTAACAGTGTCATAGCGGCTGCTCTGTCTGCTTCCCTGGTAGTTTTTCCCTTTATTGCCCCATGCTGTATTTTCTACAGCACAGTCATAAGCAGAAATAGTTCTGTAATCTCTGACTTGTTTCTGTTCTCTTACAAAGAGTCTAGAAATGCAATTTATGTGTTATACGGAACTTTTATTACTACTTTCTCCAAGTTTCCTATTATTTTCTGCTATATATTTATTGCTGTGGACTGACCAAGCCAAGCCGTCCATGTGTGGGTTTGTCGAGTGTTGTGATCACACACCAGGATGTTTTTGAGATATGAAGAATTGTGATCCATCACCCTGCATCTGTCAGCACCATGATTAACATATCAAAGCTCAAGACGGGGTTAGCATAGCGGCCTCTCTGGCGTCTTCTCCCCCTTGGACCTCCCTAATTGCTTGCATGTGTTTTCGGAGCTTTAAAACAGAAGTACAAGGGTCCCGTGTTACTGGAGAGATATGTGTCACCATAGCTTGACTAGGGATAGTCCCATGAGAGAGATTGTGTGTGAGGGTCATGCAGTCGTAGCTCAGGGGCTTAAGATCAGGAGCACAACAGAAAAGTGTCTATTTACAGATTGTAGACTATGGCATTCAGGTTATGCAGTACATGGAGATCACTACAGTTCATCATTATATCACAGAACAGGTTAGGGTCTGGTCACATTACATTTATGGCCTCCATGTAACCTATATGCCGAGACAAACTTGTTGAGCGGATGGTATACAGTGGCATTTGTCATCCTTAAGGTCCCAAGAATACGCTAATTGTACAATTTATTTATTTATTTTTTTAACTGGACACTGTAATATGGATTTGTGGTCTACTGTACTATTACAGCTATTCCATACATTTTGTTTTGCAGTACAAGGACCCCCCGAACGGAATATCAGCGCAACTGCAAGCGCTGTGCAGTTAAAGTGCACGGACCCCATAGACTATAGTGGGGTCCGTGCGCTTTAACTGCACAGTGCTCCTCCTATACATTCTCCTCTTGCTACTTGTGGACTTGGTGACTCTCCTTTAGTTGAATAGTGGTTTCCCCTGAAATGAGCATTCTTTCCCATAGACTATAATGAGATTCAATATTCGATCGAGAAGTCGAATATTTCACCACTCGCTCATCTCTACAGACACTGCATACGAATGTATGTATATATATGTGTGTGTATATATATATATATACACACACACACACACACACACACACACACACACACACACACACACACACACACACACACACACACACTGGGGCAAAAAAGTATTTAGTCAGTCACCAATAGTGCAAGTTTCACCACTTAAAAAGATGAGGCGTCTGGAATTTATATCATAGGTAGACCTCAACTGTGAGAGACAAAATGAGAAAACAAATCCAGAAAATCACATTGTCTGATTTTGTAAGAATTTATTTGCAAATTATGGTGGAAAATAAGTATTTGGTCACCTACAAACAATCAAGATTTCTGGCTCTCACAGACCTGTAACTTCTTCTTTAAGAGTCTCCTCTTTCCTCCACTCATTACCTGTAGTAATGGCACCTGTTTAAACTTATCAGTATAAAAAGACACCTGTGCACACCCTCAAACAGTCAGATTCCAAACTCCACTATGGTGAAGACCAAAGACCTGTCAAAGGACACCAGAAACAAAATTGTAGCCCTGCACCAGGCTGGGAAGACTGAATATGCAATAGGCAACCAGCTTGGATTGAAGAAATCAACTGTGGGAGCAATAATTAGAAAATGGAAGACATAGAAGACCACTGATAATCTCCCTCGATCTGGGGCTCCACGCAAAATCTCACCCCGTGGGGTCAAAATGATCACAAGAACGGTGTGCAAAAATCCCAGAACCACGCGGGGGGACCTAGTGAATGAACTGCAGAGAGCTGGGACCAATGTAACAAAGCCTACCATCAGTAACACACTACGCCGCCAGGGACTCAGATCCTGCAGTGCCAGACGTGTCCCACTGCTTAAGCCAGTACAGGTTCAGGCCCGTCTGAAGTTTGCTAGAGAGCATTTGGATGATCCAGAAGAGTATTGGGAGAAACCAAACTGGAACTGTTTGGTAGAAACACAACTTTTCGTGTTTGGAGGAAAAAGAATAATGAGTTGCATCCATCAAACACCATACCTACTGTAAAGCATGGGGGTGGAAACATCATGCTTTGGGGCTGTTTCTCTGCAAAGGGGCCAGGACGACTGATCCGGGTACATGAAAGAATGAATGGGGCCATGTATCGTGAGATTTTGAGTGCAAACCTCCTTCCATCAGCAAGGGCATTGAAGATGAAACGTGGGTGGGTCTTTCAACATGACAATGATCCAAAGCACACCGCCAGGGCAACGAAGGAGTGGCTTTGTAAGAAGCATTTCAAGGTCCTGGAGTGGCCTAGCCAGTCTCCAGATCTCCAGATCCTATAGAAAACCTTTGGAGGGAGTTGAAAGTCCGTGTTGCCAAGCGACAGCCCCAAAACATCACTGCTCTAGAGGAGATCTGCATGGAGGAATGGGCCAACATACCAACAACAGTGTGTGCCAACCTTGTGAAGACTTACAGAAAACGTTTGACCTCTGTCATTGCCAACAAAGGATATATAACAAAGTATTGAGATGAAATTTTGTTACTGACCAAATACTTATTTTCCACCATAATTTGCAAATAAATTCTTACAAAATCAGACAATGTGATTTTCTGGATTTGTTTTCTCATTTTGTCTCTCATAGTTGAGGTCTACCTATGATGTAAATTACAGACGCCTCTCATCTTTTTAAGTGGCGGAACTTGCACTATTGGTGACTGACTAAATACTTTTTTGCCCCACTGTATAAGAAAAAAAAATAATTTTGTCACTGTTTTTACATTCAGTATATTGAATTGGGTCTGTCAAAATCCATTTATTGTACTAAAAAAAAATGTGTAATGCAAACAAGGCCTTAAACTGGAAACTTAAAAAAGTGCCTCAGAACCCAGTAGTGACAGCCCCCTTCCAGAACTAGACTGCAAAATGGCACAGGATCCTGGTTAAATTAGAAAAATCTTTAGAAAAAATTCTGCGATCAGGCTCAGCAAACAATAAGGATGAAATTCAAGGACTCTTAGTTGGATATGAAGATTTTAAGGTCATCTTTGAGTGAATGGTCTATTAAAACGTTCTCTATTGTGAGTTTCAGGTTGGTAATGTTAAACTTATTGAGAATTCTGTTGCCATTGTTTATTGGTAAATTTCCTTGAGAAACTTGAGTACAGCCTTGCAGAAAATGATGTAAGCTTGTTAAAATTTAGACAAGACCGGACACCAAAGATTAGATGGCTCATTCTTCCACTACCCACCCCTCGGCATCATGCTAATGTGTCGGTTTCATCACTCGACAGCGGTAGAGCTGAGTTTCTGATGACAATTTGCTTTGGAGTCTTTGTTTAGCCAGATAAGTCTTGTATCCTTGATGAGAGGAATAACAATAGAATCCAATCATGCAATTACATCCCACGTGTATAATTTGAATGCCAAGTCCGTGTTCTCTTGCGTAAACTACTTTTATAAAGTATTTTTTAATCCACCATGACATTTACTCAATACTCTTGGTAAATTGTCCACATACGTTGCCAGATGTAAGAAATGTTTTAATGCATTATACTCCGTTACAAAAATCTTCACTTGAAAATTCAGTTTTCTGTAAGACGTCTAGAGATTTAAGCTCCTGGACACTTGGATGATGATAAGATTAAACCTGAGTATAGGCCAGTGGTCTGTACCCTATGATCTACAACTCCAATGTACTGTGTGTTAAAAAGTTTTGCCTTTGTTAATCTACTGAAGGTCCTGCTGAAGTTTCCTTTAAAACTTGAACGGAGTGTTACAAATCCAATGTTGTACCTATGGATCTTTTGATCTTATAGATCCACTTTTTGCCTCCATTTTTTTCCTATTCTCAACTCCATTTCACAAGCCGGACAGCTCATAAGTGCCTGGATCTATTGTCAGTTTCCTGGCCCCCAATTTGTACGATATGGTTGGGTAAATATTGGAGACTACTACGTTCACGTCTGAATTTTCTGGTTCTGATTTGAGTTGGTGTTCTGGCATGGTATGCAAAATACTCTATCAACAAGGGAGCTTGGTCCAAAAGTTGTTGGCATCTCAAATGAGTTTAGTTAAGAAGTTGTTGTGTACGTCTTTTCCTATAGTTGTGGATCATATATGTCATGTTAGACTCAAAATTTCCTTTGCTGTGTGTCACACAGGTAGTACATCGCTTGGTACCACTGAGGTTTTCAAGGGTAGTTGAGGACGGTCAACTGAGTGTTAATGACTTGGTTTCTCTTCCAGAGGGCCCAGTCTCATAAGTAATTGTGACCATGTGTATTTGTGTTTAGAGACCTGAACTTCTTGGCTGAGCATTACGTGGACTTCTCAAATATTTAGAATAAAAGGATTTTGGGTGTGGGGTGTTTATCACTGAGATTTTTTTCTTCCGTTCATTTACACTGAATATTTCTGTATTTGTTGAAGATGTTTACCCATTCATTGCTGGCAAAGCCTGCACATTTTGATAGACGAGTTTTTTTTGCCATTTTGGCAAGAATAGAGTTAAGGAAACGCGGGCTTATTTCTGTATATCTACCATCACTTTACTTGTAACATCACTGCTATTACAGGAAGCTTGTAGCTTTTGACTTGCAACCCTGTTAGAGGTATTCTGGTTGAATCTTTTTGGTTTTGACACTTAAGTATTTTTTTTATACAATGACGTTTTTGGATGTTGGCAAAATGAATGGAAACAGTTGCTTGGGTGTGGTTATAATTTCCCGATAATGGAAATTATGTGGCACTATAAAATTGTTTGGTACAGTGATTTTCCTTTGGTAGTTTGAAATGGGTGCTCAAAAATGTGTGCTGGAGCCAACAATTTGGCATAAATGAATGACTCATGAATAAGTACAAATGAATATACTAAAATTTATAATGTATAATTTTAAAGAAAAATGCTGCTTTTTCCACTTATCAGGCTGCTTTTCTTTTCTACTGCTCTTCTCTACTCCTCTTCTCCTCTTCTCTCCTCTTCTCTTCTCCTCTTCTCTCCTCTTCTCTTCTCCTCTCTTCTCTTCTTTTCTCTTCTCCTCTTCTCTCTTCTCCTCTTCTCTTCTCTTCTCTTCTTCTTCTCCTCTTCTTCTTCTCCTTCTCCTTAATTACTGAAATAAGGTGTTCATCAATGAGTTAAGAGTCGCTGGATAAAAAATTAGCCAAGACACCCCCCCCCCCCAAAAAAAAAAAAAAAAGGCGCCTGCTAGGTTCCATCCCTGTAATCAATTTCTTCTTTGTATCTATCACTTCTAATATAGAGTCACCCAAGAACGCCATTTATAAGCATCTGCATTCTTGGTGACCACAGACATTGCATCTCAGTATAAAACTGGAAAGCGCACTTCCTAAATTTACTCCAATCATATTTTCCAAGTGATAAATCACTCACAAATGCATCTGAGTAGAGTCTTGCAAAGGAGAGTAATGTGATCTCAAGTCATATCTAGTAAAGCCCCTGTATTATTCATTGGTGCGGCATAGTCTTCAAAGCCTTCAGACAAAATATGGCTGCATTTTAAGATGAGGTAACTTACAGTGGAAAGGCTACATGATGGCACTCATCACTCTCATGAAGCCAATAATCAAACAATAATCAAATTCTTACACTAAACACTCCTTTGTTCCAGGATGTGTTACAAGACATTTATAATAATAATAATAATAATAATAATAATAATAATAATTCAGAACTTAAACTGGTTGGCCACCAATATTGAAAGACCAATGTCATACATTCTGCTTACTCCAAGTGGATAAAAATCAGTCCCTGGTCATGTGATGAATATCATATTCTGATCTCATAGCAAATACACCAAGAACAGGCTACGTTCAAGGCACTCAGAACCCCTTATGTTTGCCAGCACTCAAAGAATTATCTCAGCGGGGCTAAACAGCTGAAAATAGAACTTTTTAATACTTATTCTATGAAAAGGCCTTAAAAATCCAAGTCAAAATAACCAAAAAGACAATAACTTTATAATGTATATTAGTGCCGAAAAGCGGCATCCCTATGTGATGTATCGATAAGAGTTTACCTTTTTGTGGTACTAGAAGTGTTATTATCTTTTTGCTTATTTTGACTTGTGTTTGAGGTTTTTTTATAGGATAAATATTAAGTTATATTTTTAGATCTCAAATAGGGCAATCAAAATCATCTGAGCAATTCACGTTAAGAAGCTCCTAGAAGCCGTGTATAGCATGAAGTTCTACAAAAGTAGACATTCAGGTTAACTATTAAATATGGAAGGAGCCCCTGCCATAAATAACAGCAGGACATATTCTCCGCGCAAACATCTGCGTTCGGCATTGTGGTCTTGTGCACAATAAAAGTACTTATAAAGATGTCACTCTATTGT
The DNA here is from genome assembly GCF_031893055.1 of Leptodactylus fuscus. NCBI lineage: Eukaryota > Metazoa > Chordata > Amphibia > Anura > Leptodactylidae > Leptodactylus > Leptodactylus fuscus. Next base: position 120,293,064 of record NC_134271.1, on the reverse strand, counting down.
ATTATGTTTTGGAAAACATGAGTGAGACCCATTGTCTGGAGACAGTATGTTACACACACATGTTCCCTTTAATACTTGCGGTTGCTGGGATTAGAGGTTCTCTCTTCTGTTACAAAAATCCAAGCAAGAATACTGACTGCACCAGATTACACTTCTCTATTTAGTCCTGCTTTAGGCTATGGCCACACAGTCTGAACACGCTGAAGAATTTCCATAGGGAATCTCTGTCGTGTGTTTTGCAAGCTGCTGTGGACCCAGCCTTTTGGTGCTTTTATACACAGCACTTTTTGGAAAACCTCCACTATGGTTGTTGAGCCAAAGCCACAGGTGGATCCAGCAAGCAGAAAAGTACAAGTCCTTCTTTTATATCTCCTGTTTATTTTACTTCCTTTTGTAGATGTTCCTCAAAAAGCTTTGGTGGCATTTGTCCAAAAAATACTGTCCCTCAACCAGTGTGTGGTTTCTGAAGGTTTATTCTGCCATTGCTAGTTTGCCCTTTTCTAGGGCAGAATTTAGAACATTGTTGTATAGTAAAATGGTGGTTAATACTCGCAACAATTTTCTCTTTCTTACAGATTATAAAACTACTGGACGGAAAGAGATCGCAGGCCGTAGGAATTTTAATATCCAGTTTACACCTTGACATGAAGGACATTCAGCAAGGTAGGTAGTCTGTTTTTCCTAGTTTTATGAATATTGGCAAAAATAGACGATGTATCTGTTTTTCATGTGAAAAAGGGAATGGACTTTGTGAATAAGACCTTAGAGCGCATTCACACAACTGTGAAACTCTGAATGTGTTGGCTGGATTTACTGGCCTGTATAGTATGCCGGGAGAGAGGGACTCCTAACAGTATAGTTATCTATGTTGTTACGAGTACCTGCTTCCCAGCTTCTCTATTATCAGAACCTCCAACACTCGTATACAATACTTCTCCCGAGCTGCACCACTCCTCTGGAATGCTCTACCCTGGACAATCAGATTAACTCCCAATTTCTACAGTTTCAAACACAAACTAAAGACGCATCTTTTCAGACAGGCCTATCACAATTCCTAATGTAAACCCTTCCGTACTATAATTAGAATCCCCAAAATTTAACCCTCCTCTGTCCCCGTTCCCACATTTCCCCACATGATATGATGCCGTTTCAGGCTAACTTTATAGGTCCAAGCTCCATCCACATATTAAAGGACACGTCTGGTGATGGCTCATAAAGTTTTATGTTTGTGTAATGACAGTAACCTCTATTACAGAATTATTTGACCCCCTGTATAATCAATGCCGCCTCTGCTACCTCTTGTGTCACCCCCTCTACCTCATAGATTGCAAGCTCTTGCGAGCAGGGAGTCCCTCTCCCGACATAAGGCGCAAGCCAGTAAACTCAGCCAACACTGATGTGTGAATGTGCCCCTAGTCTTTCTTAACGTTGGAGTAAAGACATAATTGCTCTTAGTATTGCTTGCCAAGGTATCTAAATGTCCTTCTTGCCCATCACATTGAGATTATGGCAAATGTGTTTTATTTGTATGTCCTATTTGGGAAGGAAAAAACAAGAATAAAAAAAAACCAAAAAAAAAAAAAACGGAGTAGGTTCTAAGAAGAGACAAGATGACGTGTGACTATATTGAATATGGATGTTATCGAAAGCAGATGTGTCTTCATGTGGAGAATCTTGTTTGAGAATTGTCCTTTTGATGCTAAAAACACAATAAAATAGTATTTAAGACTGAAAAATGCTCCATCTATCCAGTTCTGTCTATTATTCTGCAATGTTCATTCTGCAGAAGGCAAAACGTATATAATAATAATAATAATACATTTTATCTATATAGCGCCAACATATTCCGCAGCACTTTACAAATTGTAGGGTTCAAATACAGACAAAAAAGAGACATTACAGAGTAATAGGATGGAAATCCCCTTTACTGGAAATGGATAAAATGTGACAAGTAATTAAGATATTGGTCTGGCTTATGGGGTGCTCTTTTGGGATCACTTACCGTCTTAAGACTCCCAATATGGATGAGGATGAGTTGTTGAAACTGCACAACTTCTTTTTTGCACTTTGTAAAAGGTACTGGATATAGGAAGATACCTTCTTTATCTGACAAATAACTAGATGACGACCTACATTTATTTACAATAAGTTTTTGATGTTTTATACTATAGTTTGCTGTAATTTTTCGCTTTTCAGCTGCATGTAACTTGGGGAAGGTGTGTGTTGAGCTACTCACCTACTGGATACGGATCCATCTGTATCCCATTACTGCAGGAATGACCTTGGTCTTTGAAGTACAAGGCTCGTTAGTTCAAGGGCCACTTAGATGGAAGTATTACAGGGGCTTTGCTGTGTTTTACACAGTTTTCCCCTACACTCCCTCCAGGAATTAGCACTCCCAGCCCCCCTGCCCCTTGCCCTCTTGCTGATCATTATTAAGACTTTAGCTACTTTTTAATCAGTTTAACACATTGGTGAGTTTCCACATGATGGCTCTGACTGGAGCTTGTGGGACCGTAGGGGAGCGTGCTGGGCCTCTCATTTGTCAAGTGTGGAATTCAGCAATACTGTATTGGCCAACGCTGAGTACAATAATGTAATGAAGTGGTTTTTGGGGAATATTTTACACTTAAAATTAGACCTAATACAGTTTTCAGTGTGTTTTGTAAGGCCCGCTTTACATCTGCATTTGGTAATCTGGACGGGGGAGTCCACTTGTGAACCCCCCAAAAAGAAACCTATATGCATTAAAAAGCAGTTAGCTAAGAAACCACAAGGACCCCATAGACTATAATGGGGTCCGTGTGGGTTTCCGCTCAGTTTCCGCATGAATTATACAGAGAGAAAAGTGCTGCTTGCAGGACTTTTCTCTCCACCTGATTTATGCGGACACCGAGCAGAAACCAGACGTCCCCATTATAGTCTATGGGGCCCATGTGGTTTCTTAGCTAACCGCTTTTTAATGCGTATAGGTTTCCGTTTGGGGGGTCCCCAAGTGGACTCACCATATGGAATCCCAAACGCAGATGTAAACTGGGGGTAAGAGCTGATTTAATAGTCTCTCTTTGCATATTTCAAGGAAATAAGTTGCAGACTTGTTTCTACTAAATGCAATTTAAAGAAGTCCTTTGTGTTCTCTAAGATGTTATATACTAGCGCAAAGCTTTCAGGTTTGCAGGTACATGCCCCCCATTCCAGAGATATTCATAGCCAAAACGAACAGCACCAATATCGCTGCACTGTAAAAGGGGCAGTGATGAACGCCCCCCTGATGATGCACTTCTATTAGTGTATAGACTTGCATTGTGGGGAAGGGCATTTCTCACCACCCAGCAATGATGCGGAGCTGCAAGACTGGCCCATCTGTGCAGTGATATTGGAAGCCAAAACTAAAGGTACTGATATCTCTGGAACCTGGGCATGTATCTGCAGAGGGAACTAACACTACAGGAGTTTTCTGTGTGATATATGTCAAAAGCAGCAGCACTACTAGCTACGAGAAGGCGTTGCACAGACTCTAGAGCAGGAAAATGGTAAGAATTTTTGAATGAAAGCTGGGCTTTCTTTTTTTTTTTTTTGCATTTAGGTAGCAAATGAACAATACCAAAAAAGGTGGGTGCTTCCCAGCCATAGCTATTAGAAATACTTCTGAAAGCCCTATTCACAAGTGAACATTATAAAATTTACTGTCTGAGGTAGACGTGCAATATTTATCACAGTTTATAAGTTCTAAGGGATCTTGATCCCATCACATTGCTTGAACACGAACTGTGCATTCACAATAACCTCAAGTAGTCACTTTCTAAATATTATTAAACAAGTCATCCTAAAATGTAAATTTCCCTGAATCTTTGTTACATTCATAAATACTTGTGAACGTTTCTGTACTTTCCAGGGAGTTTTTAAAAGGAAAGGAGTTTGGGTGATGTAATCTTTCAAATATAGGCTACACATATTTTTGTCAAACATAAACAATTAAACTATGTGAAATATTAAAGTATTTGTAACAATACCTTGGGCATAGCTTGAGGGAGGTTTATGAAGACTGGCATATTCAGAACTAGTCTTCATATCCACTGTACTTGTGAAGGGTACACTCATTTTTGAGGAAGCGCATGCCTCCGCGTACATCAGGCTTGTAATTGACATTTTGGGGATCATTTATGACAGTAGATCTAAAGCAACACCCACACACAAGCTCGTCCGTGAAAGTGAGTGGGAGGTGCAAAACAGTCACAAAATTTTGAATAAAAATCAGATTTGCACAAATAAGTCTCCCACGCTATCTTGCCACGGGAGTTGGTCAGTTCCCCAGCGAACGTGCACCCGGACCATTTTTTTTTTTTTAGTCAAAAGGAGTCTAGTGTGGTCCTGTACCCCATTTCTATACTTAGGATTGGTCATCAATATTAGATCTGCAATATTCTGTTAGCCAAGATACCCACAAGTTCCATTTGTTCAGGGACAGCATTGATCCTGGTATTTTTATGTGCTTGAAGCCATGATGAATGCTGCAGTGCCACCCCATTGAACCAGCAATGCAGTGTAACTACGGCATATAAACCATTCCAAGAGCCGTGCTGTCCTGGAGCGGCAGATCTGTGGGGTTCTTGGCTGTTGGGTCCTTGCAGATCTAACATAATATAATAGAACAAAAAAGTATCTAAGATCTCTTGATCGTCTATTAAAAGGGCCATCAAAAAATTTGCTTGTAGATCAGTTGAAATCAATGGGAGGAATTTTTTAACACATCTTTGCCAGATTTCTAAAGATTTGTTGAGTCATTGGCGCATAGCCTTGGTGCTTAAAAATGGCAACTGTTTACAAAAATGGCTGTCACATGGCCGTTTTGACATTTCTGTCACTATAGCCTTAGGGTTCTGTTCACTGGTTGTACACAGCGATCAAATGGTGGGATGGTTGACTGTTAGATAAGTAGTGTGGTACGGAAGGGCTTAGCTCTCCTACAACTGGATTCCATCTCTCCTTTGGGATCAAACCTATGGCCCTACCCAGCATATTGTAAAGATGGAATGTAGTATATATGTCTGTATTTGCTCTTAACAGTTCAGTAGAGTTTAGTATTACTACACAGTTAATTTGATTCTCTTGATCTTGAACATCTATACTGTACCAAATATATTCATGGATGACCTTTTGTATTTTTTAGTGGATTTGTAGTCTTATGATACATAACCGCTCTGGATGATGGGTTATAGACTTTTTGGACCTGTATCATAAAGACATCTTTCAGGTCGGGGAGGTAGACAGAGCTTTGATCTCCAAAGCAGAGTTATAATCACATGATTTGTTGTTCCTTTGAAAATGATTCTGAGCGTGGCTAATTCAAAGACTAAAGGCTGCCGCTGAAGCGTCTGACGTGACTGTCTTTACATTTCGTCCAGGATCATCTTGAAATTGATGAATCCAGCACATTAACCTTCATACTGTATATCACAATGATTGCAGATTCCTGTTAGTTGCAGTAGACCGCCACGTGTACTCAGTTACATAAAGACATCTTGAGAGGCAATCATAAAGGATATTTCTAACTATAGTGGATGTATAGGTTGATGTCAGCAGGCATGTGTAAAAACAAGTAGGGCATTCATCTTAAAGGGGTCTGCTGTGATACGAGAAACCACGCCATATCCTCTGGCTATTGTGCGCTTTCATTTCAATTGAATTAAGCTAAACTGTAGGACACTGGGTATTAAACAGGTACATATAGTCTTGATTTTATTTTTATTTCATCAACTTTCCTAAGCAAAGTCAAATTTGTAAATCCTGAACAGCCCCTTTAAATTATATGTAATGTCAGATCGCTATAAATATATATATTTAATTTTCCACAATATCTGACAACGCTGTGGGTTTTTTTTTTTTTTAGAGATTTATCGACTTAATTTTGTTGATGGGAACAAGATGCAGCACCAGTTTATTGGAGAAAACTGTACAAATAAAAGGAGGCTGTAATATCCTTATGGGCTGTTTCTAGTTTGGATACAAGATGATATATGGGTGGGCATTGAGGTTTACAGGTTGTATATAATGTCCTGTGCCACATTCACATTCATGTTACCAGGGGTGCCTGACTATCATATGCAATAGCTCCCCAGATCATCACACCAGCAGTTTGGGGCAGTGCACTGCTCCGGAACAAAGGCATCTTGCAACGAGCCCTCCATGCTCAAATCAGACCACTGTAGGATCCCAAAAAGAACCTGCATTCAATGCTTAAGACCATACAATACCAATCTGTTACAGCTTTCTTGTTCACAATACCACTGCAAATGAACGTGTCAGTGGCTGGCTGTCAATGTCAGGATATGTAATGGACATAGTGACCCCATATTTAGGATGCTAAGCACCAGGAAATGGTCTGGGCAGAGACAGTAATGTGTAATGAAGTTTGGCGCTGCCTGTGTTTTGGCTAGTGTATAAGAAATTGTGGAAACTGCTTGTGGTGGTTGACTGGTCAAACACTCTTCCCAACTGGTTGTTTGTGTGGGCCTCCACCTAAACTCTTGTTCTAACCATCATGTTAGAACAGACTAACAAAGTCTGTAACTAGGAAAAATATCTGAGGGTCCATTCACACAGAGAAAAATGGTGAGGAATTTGGTGTGGAATTTCAGCGCTGAAAAAAAAGCCTCCCATTGACTTCAATGGGTTCCTTCTTCTGCTACAGAAAAAGGAACCCATTAAAGTCAATGGGAGGCTTTTTTTCAGTGCTGAAATTCCAGACCAAATTCCTCACCTTTTCCCTCCGTGTGAATGGAATCTTAGGGTATCATAAAGGTATGTCTATTAGTCAGCTCTATACATCTCTTACCGAGAAGTACACTACCCAAAAGTGATCTCTGGGAACATTATAGGACAACATGGGAAGTTTGCCCTGTAATTAGAATACACCTGTAATTACTCGCATATCTGTCTGAGACATAACTGCATGCTGAGTTTTGCATCATTGTGACATTTTTATTTGGGTGCTTTTTTTTCAGATTTGTTAATGAGTATATTTTAACCCATGTGGTCTGCTTAGGTGACTGTATCATACCAGCTGTATTAGAGCTGCAAATACCATTAGTCCCATGGGTGTAATGACCTGAACAAGCTACATCATGGATCCCTTTGATGCTGTCAGTTAAGGCCACTAGACCAGCAGGTGGGAATTGATTTGTAGCTGTAGTACGGACCTTGTGGCTGTTTGAATTGGCTTATAGCATCTATTTAAGGCTGAAGAAGAGGTTGTGGCATGGCCCATTTTTTAGAGCCTCCTTGAACATCTACGTAGAGAGATATCAACCACTGAGCTACTATAAGTAATAGAGATGAGCGAGTAGTGTTCGATCGAGTAGGTGTTCGATCGAATACTACGGTATTCGAAATACTCGTACTCGATCGAACACTACTAGCTGTTCGAAGTTTAAGGTTCGATGCAGAACCAGCGTTGATTGGCAGAATGCTATACATTCTGCCAATTAACGCTGGTTCTTCTTTTACCTTTCCGAAGTCTTCTCCGCGCTGCGTCCCCGCGTCTTCTTCCGGGTGGAATTCACTCTGCCTAGGCATCCGGCCTAGGCAGAGCTGACTGCGCATGCGCGGGCATGTCCTCACATGCGCAGTCGGCTCTGCTCAGGCGTCGGGCCGGGCAGAGCCGACCGCGCATGCGCAATCGGCTCTGCCTAGGCCCCGATGCCTAGGCAGACTGAATTTCAGCCGGAAGACGCCGGGGGGGGCGCTGCACCGGGAGAAGACTTCAAGGGGAATGCAGCCCGACCGTCACTCGTGGACTTGGTAAGTATAATTGTATCGAATTTTGCCTACCCCTGAAATGAGCATTTCCCCCCATAGACTATAATGGGGTTTGAAATACGTTCAAACAGCCGAACAGTGTGCGGCTGTTCGAATCGGAATTTCGAACTTCGGACATTTTAGTATTCGCTCATCTCTAGTAATAGTTTAGTATTGGAATTATGGGACCTCTGCGGATTAACTGAATTTATATAGAAGTATGATATATTTAAATATACTAATACACATTCGAAATTAATTTTGAGAGGACTCATTATAGTGTATTGTTAAGGTTCCCTATAGAGCTTGTGCTATCCTTCTGTGCCGTGAAGATGTCTTATAGCAACTAATGGGTTAGGTATTAGGGCTGAAGTCTGTCTAGATGTGGTCTGTGTATCTCTGGTGTCAGAGATGTTGTGCTGACGACTTTATGTAAGAGTGGAGTCTCTTGATCCCACATAAGACCTTCCATGTTCCCCGCCTCGTAAATCACCAGGCATCCGATAGACACAGTCAGGGAGGGAAGTGTCTGAAAAGTCAAGTTCACAGGAGACGGTTAAACAAGACTGAAGAGTCATCATTACTCTTTCCTGCCTCCTCTCTGACACTGTTTTTAGATTTCTATGTATACATTTGCTAGAAAGAGGATTTCCAGTCACGGGTTACTCTGTCCTCCTCATCTGAACTTATAGGGGCACAGATCTAAAGACAGACTTTATTTACAGAAATGAGAGAGTAGTGACTGATCTCTATAAATTGTTAACCATTGCCAAAACTTTTCCCAGTAAAGGTCTATCCTACTGGACCTTATCACACTGGGGATCCTTGGACCTTACCAGTGGCAGTGTAGAATAGGAGAAATATTATTTATAGAAATTTATCAAATCTAATTATGGTCTAGGAAATTAATTACAGCAATTTAAAATGGTATTTTTTTTTCAAGGTGGAAACTTGATCACTTCAGCTCATAATAGATAGCCATTAATATAAGCCAAGGTTGGCCAAACCCGGTAATTTACCGGATGGCTAATTTGTGTTGGATTGGTTGACATTAATTCAGTCTGTAATTGGATGGAAAGAGATTGGCCATGTTGATTTTGAATATGCCTAATTTTTCAGTGAGAAAAGCCACCTAAGATGTTTAGTAGCATCGTATTCCCTTCTTATTCAGAATGCTTGTACTTTTAGCCAAGCATTTGTGTGTATATGGGGAAGAGCTATTCACAAAACTGCATTAGCATTAAACTTTGGTTGAGTAAGGAATTGCTTGTGTAGTCATTCCCTAACATACTCTTATAAGTTAAAATCATCCATTGGATAGGTCCTTGCTCTGTAATTGGTTATCATGGAGAACCCCTTTATAGTCGTGAACTATGCAAATCAATATTTCAGTCCTTTAACACAGTCTAATGTTATGTTCTCATCTGCACCTATGTGTCTATCTGTTCTATTCTGTAAGAGGACCAGAACAACAGACACATGGACTGCTAAAATGGTAGACTCCAATGGTGTACAAATGGCTTCTAATGGGACCTGTTGAGTCTTCATTTAAACTGATACCGCAGGATGAAAAAGTCAGACTTGAAGCACTTTTTTTTTACACACCACGTCACAGAGACTCCAATGGAGATGGGGACCCGCCCTGACTTATGTTATCTATCTGAGGATTTAGCTCAACATGAAATACAATCTAAGATCCATGCTGTTTTCCTATTACTTGTGAATGTGGTTTTGTGAAGTCCTATTCCCTGGCATAGTCATGGATTCTGTGTGAAATCTATGCCAAAATGTCCAACCCCTGAACATGGATTTAGGATACAGACTGTTGGCTGCTTTGTATAGCTAAGTAGTAAGAAGTCTAGCTTCAGTGTGTGTACAGATGTTTAAATAGGAGAGGGGAGTAACATGGAGAGAGTATGGACAAGACAGGGAGAATTTGATTGAATGTGATCAGCCCCCAGCCAAACGGACAGTTATCTCCTGTCCTGCGGATAGGGAATGTGTCCATAACAAACCATATTATTACCATAGAATGTTTAGATGGAAACAGAATTGCCAATATGGTGAATGTTTGTAGTGACTTCCCTGTTAACCATGGGGGTTGCTCTGCGTCTCCTTAGACATATACTGTCTTCGCCCCCTGATTTGCTTCGTATTGGCTCTGTAAATACTCAGATTGATACTTCCCGGAGGCCATTTCCCCCTGACATTTCAAGCCGTGGTATTTATTCCTCTGAAATTCTGGGATAAATACGGATTACTTGGATGAACTGTGATTTAGACGTTGCGCTGTGTTCGTGTAGAGATATTGCATTTCTTTATTTACTCTATTGGTTGGGAATGTGCCCTTATTTGCATTCTCCACTTGTTACACTAATTGAACATGACTCTTGTATGAGTTTTTAATTCGGCCAAAGGAGAATGACTGCAAATGCTGTTGGTATAAAACCTTGCTTTGAAGTTTTATTTTTCCCCAGAATTCAGCAAGTTGCTTCCAGGGATTGACTTCTGGCTTCTGCAAATGTTGCAATCTCTGTTCAAGACCGTCCTTTTGAGTTGTTCATTTATCTCAATTGTGCTTGATCTTATCCACTGAATGTTTCCTGCAAATCATTGGCAAGATTACTGAAAGCCTTTTTCCAAGTCCCTCAATCCAAGAAGATACATTGCTTTGAGAACAGAGGGTGATCGTGTATTAAAAGTAAATACACAATGTTCAAGTCTTGCACCATGAACTTTGCTTTGCACCATGGTCTTGCACTCTTAAAGAGGTATTTTGGTTATCCCACGTTGAGCCTTATCTACACTAGAGATGACTTGCTGATTTTTGGGGACCACTATTGATCACAAGATTTGGGGTCCTTTTCTCCTTTCCCATTCTTTCTGTATTGGCCCGAAATGGATGGGGAAGCTCATTGTGAATGTGTTGCTGTTCAATCCACAGTCCACAGTTTCCAGCAGTTCAGTCCACAGCATTCAGCCAAGTATTGCGTCCCCTTCAAACAACTGATTGGTGGGTTTTGGTACCCCACCAGTCTGTTATTGATGACCTATCCTAAGAATAGTTCTTCCAACATAGCTTTCCATTTGTCTAAACTGAACTTGATCTCCCTGCTATACGTTGTAACATTCCAAGATGGAATCAATTGGTAGACCCTTCCTTCCCCTCTCTTACCATTGGAGATGTAGTGAAGGTTTTTTTTTTTTTTTTTTTGTTTAGCTCAGCCCCTTCTCTGTCTTGGCCATGATGGAAGAGGGAATTAATGACTGCACCTCATAGCTGGATCCCTTTAAGCGTGTCATCCCACATGCAAAAAGGTGAAATAAGCTCTGAAGTCGGGTCACTCTTAAAGGTTTAAAATTTTGAGTATTTTTGTAATTAACATCTAAAGATTACTAAAGAATGGTTTCTCTCATCAGACATTCTCTTTAAGATCTTTGACCTTTGATACTGCATCATCTGCATAAATGTGCCCCTGAAAAACAACTGATCACCGTCATCCCTCTGATGGGACAAACCTAATGCAGCACCTCCATAGGAGAAATGAAGCATTACATAGGCTGTTAGTAAAATGCCTAAATGTGCCTGGTCCTCCAGAGAGAGTGAAGGTCCTTTTAACAGTTTTCTTCTCTGGATAGTAGAGGAGGGTCCTGAGCTGTGAAACCTTTTTAAAATGACAACCCAGAATTGTGTTAAAAAGTGGTCTTCTAGGGAGGAGGTCTTTTTAAGAAAGATGGTCAGGGGTGCATGGCGGAATTAAAAAAAAAAAATCTGTCACAGTCTGATTTGGAAAGGGGTGGTCTTCTCAAAGAGGTGGTCTTATGGAGAAATTTCACTCTTACTGCTTATCCTAATTTGATCACATCTGTTGCAGAATTTACTATATAGCCTCTATAGGAGTGCGCTCCGTGCTTATGCTACCCTCAGGTGATGCATATATCATTTTAATGGTATTCCCTTTGTCACGGCCTGACTATGCGATGCTCCGCATTGGCGCCTTATGAATGATAACATCTTTTCCATAAGTCTAATATTGCAAACCCATGTCTCTCATAACGCTATTTTATGTGGACTTTCCGTAAGCTCCCAGGATAATATTTGGGCTGTCACGGGAGCCGTGTATCCTCAAAGACCTTGTAAAACATCCCCCTGGTGGCATCTACAGCCCTGAGGTGTTCACAGAAAGACTTGTATAATCATTTTGGATTTAGTGTGTTACAGCACAGGGCGCAAAGGAAAGTTTCTACTTAAAACAATTCAATAACCCAAGCGTGTGAAATGTAGCTGGCGAGTGTTTTTTTATGAGCGCCTGCCTGCCTGGGAGCTGGGCCCTGCTCTGCTTTGTGTCCCATCTGACGGCTATTATTTTCTAATGGGAGCAGGTTTGCTCTAATGACGCTGCTGTGTATAAATTCTTCTTGCAGTGAGCAGACACTGTAGGGCCACATAAAAACGTTTGCCTTAATTTCCCTGCAAAAAAGGATTTCAGAAACCAGACCAGGCTTGTAACGGATTTTTTAAAGGTTGAGGAACCCAATAAAATTACCAGCCTTGCACAGCATGCGTCTGCTTCCTTTTGGAGTTATTGTTAGGTGTAGGTGAGATATTCAGGAGGTTGACAGTGTGTGTTGGAGGGAAGTGAAAACCCACCAGGAAAGACTGGCTTTAATGAGTCTAATTTGCATTACATGGCAAGCTTCATGCAGACAAGCTTCATAACATTAGCACTTTTCAGACTGTTGGAGGTGTGAGCCCTGTGACATTGCTCCTGCTGGCTGCTAAATAAGACAACAGTATATAGCGTAATAATGTACAGCTGCCATAAAGGTGGTGTAAAATGTAGACGGTTTTATCACTTATGAGGATGTAAAGTGGTGTCATCTGTTCTTTGTCATCAAAAGTACTATATACAATGGGAAGCAGCCTTCTTCTGCTAGACAACTAGCTCTTGGCTGGAGTAAGATTTGTCTTATTAGAGTAAACCTATAGCTGGAACTGATGGTAAACCCATTGCACCACCTGTTTTATACCTCACATTGGCTTCATAATATTTCATCCAATCCCACTGAGAACCATGGTGTCGAAAAAATGTTTTATTCACTGAATCCTGGCTATCGGAGTTTATAGCTCAATAGAAACTGTTTTTGTGTTAAATAGATCCAGTGTCTTTAAGGGAGTCTAAGTCACTCAAGGAACATAGTTTTGGTTTGGCAGTACGAGTAGGGCAGGAGAAGATTTAGTCATGGTTTTGTAGCAGTGGCATAACTATAAAGTCTTGTGGGCCCCGATGCAATCTTTTGTCCGGGGTCCCCTACCTCATCCCTACAGCGAATTCTTGGTAGTGATGGTTAGAGGTGCTAAGGAATTTAATCAATGTTAATGTGGTTAGGGTAATCTGTGGGTCTCCTTGGTTTATGGGCCAGATGGAAGCTGCAATCTCAATTTTGATGCCAGTGCTTATGGGCCCCCTAAGGCTCCTGGGCCCCGTTGCCAATGCACCCTCTGCAACCCCCCCCCCCCACCAAATTACGCCTCTGTGTTGTAGAATCTCTCAATTTTTTTACAGGCGATCAACTGCACAAATCCCCAGAGTTTCATATATACATTAGACTAAAGTTGAGGAAAATGGACACTTTCAACCCAAACAAACATTGCTTGGGTAGTACAGAAACAAATGTTTAAGGAGCAAATTGTCATCTACAAACTAGTCAGCCATATTTGACATTGCCAGCTGATAGATGGAAGACAAATCTTTCATTTAACTAAAGAAGGTCATTGAAAGACTGATCACCTAAGAGTCTGGTAAAAAATGCTTCCAATTAATTTCTATTGCTTTCTTCAGTCGGAAAACGCCTGAAGAAAGGTCATGTCTCTTCATTTTCTCTGCTAGCAGAAAAAAAAAAAGCTAGCAGTCTACATAGATTGTATGGTGGAAGATTATGACGTGGATTCCGCTGTCAAAATCCTCCTCCATGTCCCCATGTGAACTAGCCCTAACAGTCCATATGGACTGAAATGGGTCTAGTCTATGAAACAATTGCTCATTCTACATTTGTTCAAGCATCGATCTACTTCTATCAATGTGCATGGCAACGTTAAGGGAAACTGGATTGCTTCTCTGCCTCCATTGTTGAAATATTGGCTTTTTATTTCTGATATGGTAATCAGCTGTTTGGCTCATCAAAGACCTATGCTTTCCAGCTCCCTGTCTGTCTGTCCATCCATCCATCTATCCATCCATCCCTTCTATGATTGACAAGTACATTGCCTGGCCTTGTAAGTCATAGCAGCAAGGTAGCTCTTTGGTGTGTGGAGGATAACAGCCCTTGTTGCACCAAACAGTTCATTAGCATATTAGAAAAAAAGCTAATGTCCAATTCACATCTGCGTTCAGTATTCCGTTTGGGAAGTCCGCTTGAGGACCCCCCTTCCAAACGGAATACCAAACACATTAAAAAGCGGTAAGCAATGAAAGCACGCGGACCCCATAGACTATAATGGGGTCCATGTGTTTTCTGCACAGTGGCCGCACGAGTTATGTGGAGAGAAAAGTATTACAAACAACACTTTTCTCTCCGCGTGATTCGTGCGGGCACCACGTGATAAACACACGGACCCCATTATAGTCTATAGACGGACCCCATATGGTTTCCATGTGCTTTCATTGCTTATCACTTGTTAATGCGTTCGGTATTGCATTCGGAGGGGGGTCCGCTTTGTGACTCCCCCTGAGCACAAATGTGAACCATTAATAAAGGCACTGAATGGGAAGCAAAATAAGCTTTTTATTCATATGAACACCCAACTATCTGACCCAACTATCTGACTGTGCGCAATAGACGCAATAAATGCGTTAAACAAAATTTGTTACTAGTGTGCACCATTTTTTTGGGTGAAGCATTTGATCTAAACGCTTCCACCCATGAGGTACCTACAGAAGAAAAATTAGTCTAACGTACTATAAATGTGCTAAAGCTATCAGTGCCTAACATTGTGATAGATATGACCATTGTGCCACGTTGCTTCTTATGCAATCAAAATGCTGGCATTCGTAAATTTCCATCACTGTTCCATATTTGTGAGATTATAAAGACTTTGGAAGTGCCCCTTGTTATCTATTGCAGTAAATGTAAAAAAAAACAAAAAAACCCTCTCTCTCTATTTTGGAACCCATACACATATTACATGTCCAAGTGCTTTTTATCTTAATATCGCATTAGACCTTTAGGACTCTTTTTGATAAAACAGAGATTTTTATTTAGTTTTCAGCCTAAAGTGCATTATTAATGAAAAACTGAACTATTGGTTAAGAACATGGTTCTTAGATATAGGAAACTTGGGCAGCTGCGAGCATGTTAAGTTAAGGGGTATAGCCAACAGCTTTTGAGAAGCAAGATTTGGAGTCCAAAACCAAGTCAAACATAAGTGGAAACAGAAAGCGAATGATCTTTGTGAAGAAAGAAAAACACGTAAAATTTAAAAGGATCCCTTTACTTCAAACTGGAAATTTACAATGGGAAAATATGTCCTGGCAGCATGTTTCTGTAAACTAAATACTATTCTGGCACACTGGGTTGGCCAACTGCATTTAAATTAGGAGAATACTTTTATGGGGAAGGAGATGAACTTAAGAGGAAAATCACAAGAGACTATTGAACACCGTGTATATGTACTTCTAGAATTACAAATAAAGATGGAGCTTAGTTTTCTAAATTAATAATCTCCTATAAAATATTAAAAATGTCTTTGTACAGTACTGAAAAATTCCTCTACACTGATGTATTTAAAAGTTAGTTGAAGAAAACTCCACGTAAGGCTCCTCCACCATACATTAATGTTGACTTCAGACATCCAGTCTTGAGTACTACTTCTGTGAACGGGCAACATTGACCAGCCAAACTTTATTTTTTGACTTCCATGAATGGTTTTCAGTGCTAACTTTTTTGAGGTCCAATTTTTAACTGGACTTTCCTGTACTATAAGCTGAGTGCATAGCCATTTCAGTAAGTTCAGAGTTGATTTGCCATAGTGGGTACCATCTGGTGGCAGACCATTATTCAATACTGTAAATTTCTTTGTTTTGAAATTTAAAATTTCTTCTTTTTGAGAATCTATTGGAAAGGCACAACTGGAAATCTGCTTGTAAGAGTCTCAGATGACTCTTTGGCGACTTTTTATTCATTGATCCAGGCACTACATATGGTTAAATTTGTAAGATTTCCGGTACATCTTCCTCTGTTTGTTTAGCTCAAAGATTTACCCCAATATAAGTCCATAGAAGTTAAAAAAAAATAAAAAAAATAAAAAAATAAAAAAAAAATAACGTGCAGTTTGGAAATTTTAAGTTGAAGGGCCACAAATCTATTGTTAAAAAAAAAAAAAAAAAAAAAAAATCATCAGTGGCCCCACACCATTTGATGTGCATCCCAGTTCTTGCCTCACTGCTCCCAGGAGCATATACGTGTCACATTGTGCGCCCTGGGCAGGGGATGAAAGCAGGAGCAGAGAGGTAAGTATATACAATGAAGCTGCCCTGAGATTGTATACTGTAGGTTTGTGGCCTACAAGCTTGGGGAGCTCCAGAACCAGGCTGGGCTTTTTCTCCCAGGTTCTGCTGATCCAGCTTGTGTTTGAGACCCCTGTTCTAAGGCCATAAGGACAGATTGTGGTTGCCACATGACTTTGGTGTAAAAAGTGAAGCATCTAGTTTTATCTAGTTTTTAAACCAAATTTTTTTGACTTGTTTGAAAACTGTGGTATGGTTTTGCAGGGAAATGATGTTCCAAAATTGTGCCATAATTTTCAAGTAAAGCTTTGACCCAAAGCAAGGCAACTAATAGATGGTATAATAATCTAAAGGTGCATCGGATGGATCATCCAACATCACAGGTTGTCTTTCCTTGAACCCTTGGGATAGGTACCACCCATTGCACATCAGGAACACCCCACAAGACCTGCCATTTTGAAAAAGCCCTGATGCATTCATCTATTAGTTTCTTGTGAAATTTCTGAGTAATATATCCCACCCACTGTCAGCTGCCATCATTGTGAGGTAATCAATATTATTGATATCTTTGCTTTTAATGATATGGATAGTCAGTGTAAAAATTCTAACCACTATGGATGCTGTCTTTGCTCCTAATTCAGTGTCGTCCTATAGGAATTTGCTTGTAATATTTTGCACTATATGAGATGCCTCAGAGGGACCGCAATGAAGTCATTATGACTCTGTGTCATCTTTGTTTAGTCTAATTCTGGTAAATGGATTTTGTCGAGTGTGACATGAGACATGACAAGAGAAGACCCAGTGCTTTGTGTAGTGCATCACTTATGTCATGGGGTTGTACACTAAATTTTTGTATGTAGACTGGTATGGAAGAAACTTGGATTAGACATTCTTTGCAACGGAGACCATAAATTCATCTGGCTTTGCAAACTTTAGTAAATTTGTGTTTGAAAAATGGTCCTTCACGATATATGCTGTGTTTTACTGACTTGTTCCATGAACATTGACGAACATAAAGAAGTTTATATCCTGGGGCAACATGGAGGCTCAGTGGTTAGCACTGCAGCCTTGGACCGCTGGAGTCCTGGGTTCGAGTCCTGCCAGGAACAACATCTGCAAGGAGTATGTATGTTCTCCCCGTGTGGGGACATACTAATAGGGGGGGGAAAAGTTTATATCCATAAAAACATAAGTCATCATAAGTGTGACCTGGAACTCCTACTCCGTTCTGTGTGCTCCAGTAAAAAACACATTTTGCACACTTGCTCGCACATTCACTCACTCACTCATTCACTCACACACTCACTCACACACTCTCACTCACATACTCTCACTCACACACTCGCTCTCTCTCTCCATGTTTTAAGGAATATTTAGAAGAATTTGGAGCAATTGGCTATGGATATAGACCATGACAGAGGGGTGCAGTTTTGGTCACATTGATATGCAGTTTTAGGACAATTGTTTGCAACTTGACAGATTACAAGAACCATATGTGTCACAGTCCACATCCCACAAACTTTTTCTAGTGCATGTACTTGTTAAAGTATTAGCTAAGAAGAATACCAAAGTTATAGCTGTGTACATATAATCCCCTACAGTTATAAAATTTTGGCAATCATTTTGTTTTCTAAGTTTGCTGGGGAAGGAACTTCTCCATTAAAATTATTTTTAGGAAAATCTGATTAATAACACATGCTTAGAAGGAATTTATACATTAAAGCGATTGGCCTTCTATAGGGCACCTGACTATGTATAACAAATATATAGGCAAGGCAGTATTAATATGCGTGTTTAGCATGGGGGGGGGGGGGCTACTCCCTTTTGTAGATCCATAGGATTAAGCCAGAGTGGAATAACAAGTATATTGAGTGCTAACGTAGAATCAACACATTGTTTGGATACAGTTTTGCTGACTTATATTCTTTATTATACCTTTTTTTTTTTTTATCCTTTTTTTTTTCCTTTTCGCCAAGTCATGATTGCCAAACTGGCTATACCGTTGGCAGCTACATCTTTATATATTGAATTATCAGACACATCTTCCTTAGCAGCAGTCTGTGGTTACTTAAGGGATAGGGCACTTAGAGGGGATGTGTCATCAGAAAATTTACAAATTTTTATTTTGTAACTCCTTTTAATGTTGGGGATGTGTAATCAGGAAATTGATACATTTTTATATTTTAACTAATTTTTAACCCTTTCACTGCCAAGGGTCTTTGGAAATTTTGCACCTCCAGTAGCCAGAGCAATTTTCACAGTTTTGAAATGGACAAATAAAACCTAAATTGCAACATTAAAAAAAGCATCCAACCTCCCCATACCTTTTATATTTTCTTAAAGTAGACACCTGCAGCATTGTCAGAATGCCATTGGTACTGTATACGAACAGGCACCTTCATGCAATTTTGATTTAAAGTGAATGTTTTATGAAAAAATGCAAATAAATGTATATTAGTTGTTAAAAGCGGAAACCAAACAAAAAATTTAATGCACCAAACCTCCTAAAAATAAGAGTTTAAGATATGCAGAGTTCATTCATATCGCTATGGCCTACACCCGCATGAATGTGTCTTCAGAAAATCGCTGGAACTGGAAGGAACAAAAATCTGCTTTGAAGCTGAAAATGTTAAAAAAGCATCATCGTATAAAATGTAGGGATTACACACCATGAAAAGTAAGTGAACCCCTAAACCCTATATTTTTTGAAAGTAGTAACCTGAAGATTACAAATGTCTTAATGGGTCATCAATAGCCAAATCCACCTTCATGCAACTTTGCGACCAACACAAATAATTTTTTGAAAAAATGCGCTAAATCACATTTGCACCTAAAACTCATGTTCAATCTCACATTCATATACAAAATACATTTAAAATAATAGCTTAAGGTGTATACAATGTGTATATATACTATATGTACCGCAAACATCAACTACAAGAGCTCAGACTCCTAAAAACACGAATACAGAAGACTGGCAGGATTTTGCTGTTATTAACAAATATGTTATAAAGCTATACTGCACCTAGCAAACTGTGACCGTGATACCACAATCTAACTTTTTTCAGATTACACAGCATACCGTATATATAAAAAAAAAAACAATTTAATAGTTCATATATACAACCACCTTCATGCAACTTTGCGGGAAACTGAGATTGCTAGCAAAAATTGCACAAAAATTCAAATTTGCCACTAAAGTGCAGCTCAAGCAATCCCTTTATGCAAACAAAATGTACTGTCCATAAAATTGTAATATGTGAGGAGTTCATGCATACCACACGTATATATTTACACGGGTACATGTTAAAGAATCACCAAAATCACAGAAATGCGCCATCCCATTTTGTGCATGCAAATTAAATAGGACTTTACATAAAAATGTTATTTTCCATCCCCCTATACAATTTTTTAGCAATCTATACATTCATCTCTAGTGATAATCATTATTACTATTATTTTAGCGTGTAATGGACATCGCTAGAGGCTTACTTTACTGTAGAAAGCTCAGGTATGGACAAGGCAGGGAATGGGTGAAATGTAAACGTTATTCGCGACTTTGTGTATATATTGTGTAAGTGTTTGGTGTGACTTTTTTTGGGGGGCGCTGCGACCTGAACAATGGTAAATGCCTGGGTCACAGCGCCAATAAACTTCCTGGTTATGTTCAGGGGGTATAACATAAGAATACCCCACTAGTAAAGCTCAGGGGGGAATTACATTATACCTGTATGTGACAGTCAGAGACAAATGTATAGTATGCTCTCTGATTGGCAGGAGAAGGGTTAATAGGGACAGAAGAGTCCCTGCCACCCCCCTCCTGGTGTCACATACAAGTTATGTACAGAGTCAGTATGTTTCTCTGTCTCTCTGTCTGCTGGGCTGCTCATGCCCCCTTCTTTTCCTGTTACAGTTCGCAAATTGCTTGCTTAGACAGGGGGGGGGACAATTTAGAGCTCTATATCTTTGGACTGCATCAACATATCCTGATCCTTTAAAATGCATTTTAAAAAAGAGAATCTCATCTTTAAAATGATACCAAGAACTTGATGATTGAACTTACAGTTTTGGAGCGATGCACTGTTGAAACGCTGTCAGGAATTGAGATCTGTAGTTGGATCTCAATGCCAAATAGCGTTTTCAACAGTGAATCCCTCCAAAACTGTAAGTTCTATAATAAAGTGCTTGGTATCATTTTAAAGATGAGATTCTTCTATTTAAATTGCATTTTAAAGCATCAAGATCTGTTGATGCAGTCCAGAGATATCTGCATTAGTAGGAAGGATGTAGTAACTACGTCCTCAACTACTGTGGTGCCACCTTGGGAGGACGTGCTTGGCAGTGAGAGGGTTAATGTCACATGATTTAATTTTTTTTTAAGGATTTTTTTTTTCATTGTGATGTTACTTTGTTTATTTAAAATTAAATTCTTCGCTTTGAATTCTGTTGATCACTTTTTAGAAGTAATCTTTATTATCACAGGTCTTATGAATGAAAAACATTGTAACACAGGATCTAATATTCAAACAGGTGATGGTCAGAGCTCAATTTCTCTCCTCCTCTTCATTGGTCGTAGAGCATGCACACAGAATTCTCCTCAATGAACATCTGAGGCCCAGATCACATCTGCGTTCGGCATTCCATTCAGGAAGTCCACTTGTGACCCATCAAATGGAAACCTATACGCATTAAAAAGTGGTTAGCTAAGAGATCACACAGACCCCATAGACTATAATGGGGTCCATGTGGTTTCCACACACACATATGCAGAGAGAAAAGTGGTGCTTACAGTTTTCTCTCTGCATGATTTGTGCGAAAAACACGCGAACCCCATTATAGTCTATGGGGTCCATGTGGTTTCTTAGATGACCGCTTTTTAATGCGTATAGGTTTCCGTTTAGGGAGTCTCCAAGAGGACTCCCCGAACAGAATACTGTACACAGATGTGAACCAGGTCTTAAACTACTATAGCTTTGTGGCTGCTGTAAAGAATTCTCTGAATGCTGTTAACATAAGCTCAGCCACATGCTTGCCCCCAAGTTCATGTACATAAAATAGCATAAAAAATGTAGCAAATGGAAAATAAAGACAAGTCAGAAAAACAATATGTACTACTATCAGGTTTTAATTAAAAAAAAAACAAAAAAAACTGAAAACGTAACAAAACTGGTTCTTATCCTTCTATAAATCTGTTCCACGTAAATGCAAATTTTATAAATTCTACGCTAAAAACCATAAATTTGTAGAAATTTAGGAAGCTGTTTTGATATTTTTCTCTAATTTTTATAGCCTGTTTTTTTTTTGTTTTTTTTCCCTCTACAGCTATCTTAAATGTAGATGATTCAGTCGTGGATTTGGAAACATTAGAAGCTTTGTATGAAAATGTAAGTGGATTTTCCTTGTACCTAATAAGAGATGAGCGAACAGTGAAATGTTCGATTCGAGTAGTTTCTCAATACTCGACTGTTCGATCGAACATCGAACCCCATTATAGTCTATGGGGAATAAATACTCGTTCAGGAAGAAACTACTATTCGACTCAGGAGGGTCACCAAGTCCACTATGACACCCCAGGAAATGATGCCAACACCCTGGAATGCAAGTGGGACAGCAGGGGAAGCATGTCTGGGGGCATCTAACATGCTCAAGTCACTGTATTACGTTGGGATCCCTGTCAGCTTGCGATATGCACAAGCTGGCTTTTTCCCATAGGAATGCATTGACCAGCGTTGATTGGCCGAATGCCATACAGAGTACAGCATTTGGCCAATCAACGCTGGTTCTGCCGGAGGCTCATCTGTGAGGAGGCAGAGTCTATCGGACCAGAATGGAGACTGCTGTGGACCGATCTTAGACTCCGCCTCCTCCGGCAGAACCAACGTTGATTGGCCAAGTGCTGCACTCTGTATGGCATTCAGCCAATCAACGCTGGTCAATTCATTCCTGTGGGAAAAAGTCAGCTCGCACATCGCAAGCTGACAGGGACCGAAAGCGCTGTGTGAGTGACATTCCCACCTAAATAAAGGTAATCCCTAGCTAACCCTGCTTGTACATTTGTCCCTGTCTCACAATCACATTAGTTCACAGTCTCATATGAACCGGATATTAAATCTACTGTTCATATAAATTGGAAGTCACCTGAATTAGCCAGCCAATTACGTTTTCCGATTTTCTTTTTCAATGCCTCCGTTGTCGTAGTTCCTGTCCCACCTCCCCTGCGCAGTTATTGGTGCAAAAAAAGCACCAGGGAAGGTGGGAGGGGAATCGAATTTTTAGTGAGTTTGCCACCTGGTGTTCGACTCCTCTCTATACCTAATTTATAGAAGCTTTTGTATTGAAATTTTTTTTTAAAAAAATGTATTTTTAGATTTTATTTATTTTTTGTATAGATCCCCCCCCCCCAGTTTGATGCAACAGTTTTCAATCTTTAAGGGGTCATGTAACTTTAGCATATTTGGAAACTTGGGACAGTCATCTATTTCATAGATTCTCTGTCTTCTATTACTGATCACTTTAGGTTCTAGGCTAACCGTATATGCAACATGCTATCTGAGAATAACATCTGGCCAGAAAATACTTGGCAAGCACTTGCAGTATCTTGACTCCAGGAATGGTCATATGTAGAGAATTAATATTTTACATTGATAATGTTTTTACCTAGAAATGCTATTGGTCCAGGCATCATGTAATAGAAGAGCCAAGGATAGCTCCATATGAGTGTATAGGAACATCATGCAGCTCTGCAGACTAAACTAAATTGATTTGGCAGTAGAGGTGGAAAATTAATCCAAGTCTCCAAAATTTTTGTAAAGTGTCAACTTTTTTAATTTTGCTGCAAATTCAGATTGCCTTGCATACTTGAGTTATGTATTGTCTGTCTGTAGTCATCTTTTTGTTAAACTTGTTGAAACTTTGTGTTACTTGACCGAGTAACTATAGGGGATGCAGAGGCTTCAGTCACACCTAAGTATCCAAGGGAGATCCAAAAAATTCCTATGCTTGGACAACGAATGAAGCATAATCATTTAGGGCTCTTATAGATTTTATTGATCCCCGAAATCTTCGTCATTTGTGTGCGGTTAATAAATGTGGGTTCACAATTTATTGTTACTTTGTGCCACCATTTATTAAGAGGTTAGAACCTGTGTATGCCAGATGTGTCCTCCTTTACCTTGTCGCTTGATACTGTGTATCCCAGAATTAGATAATCGTCCGAAAAAGATTTTTCTGTTTTCAAATCTGGTCATCTTGCACCTCTTATCTGGGATATGTCAAGAGAAAAGGTAAGGAGAGAGAGGACATAGTGTCTGTATTTACTCAAACTCTACCGGTGAGGCGAATGTACAATAGCAATACAACATAAAATATGTTTGTACATCTTTTTAGTTCTGGCGTACCCTATCCTTTATTTTCCTCCATTTGGACCTACTTCACTATGCAAATAAAATTTAACATGTAAAATTCTATTTCTACTTACAGCGAGCTCAGAAAGATGAGCTGGAAACCATCAGAAAACATTACGAGAACTCTACGGCAGAAGATGTGAAGCTGCTAGACAAACCTGAACAGTAAGAAATGCATCCTCTGCTCCTTGTCTTTTTATAGTAATAATGTTGATGTCTTCAAATCATAAGTAGAGATGAGCGAACAGTAAAATGTTCGATATTCGTTTCGAGTAGCCCCTCGATATTCGACTACTCGAATCGAATATCGAACCCTATTATAGTTTATGGGGGGAAAATGCTCGTTTCAGGGGTAGGCAAAGTTTGATCAAATTATACTTACCAAGTCCATGAGTGAGGGTCGGACTGGATCCTCCGAGAAGTCTTCTCCTTGCAGCGTCCCCACGGCATCTTCCGGCTCTGAATTTACTCAGCCAGGCATCGGGCCTGGGCAGAGCCGACTGCACATGCTCGCGCTACAAGCGGACATGTGCAGTTGGCTCTGCCCAGCCACGATGCCTGCAGAGTGAATGAAGAACCGGAAGACGCCGCGGGAAGCTGCACGGAGAAGACTTCTAAAGATAGGAGAAGAACCAGCATTGATTGGCCGACTGTATAGCATTCGGCCAATCAATGCTGGTTCTGCATCGAACTTTTACATTTGAATAGCGAGTGGTACTCGATCGAGTACGAGTATTTCGAATACCGTAGTATTCAATCGAATACCTACTCGATCGAGTACTACTCGCTCATCTCTAATCATAAGCCTGAGTATACCAACATAGAGGTAAATATGTGTTGCCTTGTTTGAGTGGTTTTTATGTTTGTTTTTTTGTTAGATACATGCATGTATTCATGTAAGAATTTTACATTCTATAACTTGTATAGTTTTATGGACAATATATAGTAACCACGTTTGCATTTTTTTTAATCCAGGTTTTTGTACGAGTTGTCGCAGATTCCAAATTTTACAGAACGGGCAAAATGCATTATTTTCCAATCTGTCTTTGCTGAGGGAATTGGCTCAGTTCATAGGAAAATAGATATCGTGTCTCGAACCTGCACAGTAAGTATCACTGAATGTCATCTTTCAATGTCCCGAACTGGTATTCTATACTCTGTGTGGATCGCAAGGAACGAGAGGACTTTAATATGTAAAATAGCATTGTGATTTTAATAGTGAAAACAAATTAAAGAGAGTGCTTGGATCCTTTGTTATTTTAGACAATTCTGAGTTTTTGTCAAAAATGTTAAAGTAATAACTTGCCAAATTCTGACACTCCAATTTACCCCCTTTCTGTGTTTCCCACCGACTTTGTGTCCTGACTTCTAGCAATGAGATTTCAACATTGGCCACCACTGTGGCAGACACCAGTTAAACTTACTGATTCCATCAGTAGCTATACATTTTTCCTGTCTCAGGGCTGTAGTAACACATTGGGGCTTTACTCTCCTACTTTCTTACTGTCTGAGCTGCAATTTACATGTAGATTTCTAAAGATAATGGTTTGCAGTTAAACCTTATAGTCTATGGGTCTGGTGGAAACTTCTGAGAAGAGTCCTCTGCTGTTTCCATCAGCCCCATAGAATAAAGCATAAAAGTGCCTTCTTTATCATTGTATGGAGGAACTGGAAACTGAAGATCCTTAGTCTAGTATGATCAGTGATGGTCTCTGTGGATTGAGATACAATTGGTATGCTTATTTTTCCAGAACTTGTTGGAGATGGATAGTGTGAAAAACATCATGGGTTTAGTTCTTGCCTTTGGAAACTACATGAATGGAGGTAACCGGACACGAGGACAGGCTGATGGATTTGGGCTGGAAATTCTGCCAAAACTAAAAGATGTCAAGAGTAGGGTAAGCTCCAGACCATGTGTGTAATACTAATATATATATATATATATATATATATATATATATATATATATATATATATATATATATATATATATATAATGAAATAATTTTTATTTCATTAACTGACTGAAGTGCCGAGAGTCTGATCAGCACAATCTAATACTGTAAAAAGAACCGCAAAATCCTGTATAATGTAACTAAATGTTTGGATAACTCTTGATTTTTACTGACAGTATTTTTCATAAAAATTTTTTAATATACTTTATTACCAAATTTTGGCTTTTCTGTGAAACCCTGTGTGTGTGTTTTTGTTTTGTTTTTAGACTTTCCCTTGCTTTTCTATTGAGGGCTGCACCATACGTCACATTGTGTAGGTTGCATGGCTGTTTGAAGTGACCTTCCCCACCCTTAGGGTGCATTCACACTGAGTAAACGCTAGCTTATTTTGTAGAGTAAAATTACGCTTGTAAATTTTGCTATCCCATTGATTTCAATGATATTTTTTTACAAGTGTAAAAATACGCCTGTAAAAAATACGCCTGTAAAAAAAGTCTGTAAAAATACGCCTGTAAAATGTCATTGAAGTCAATGGGATAGCAAAATTTACAACTGTAATTTTACTCTAAAAAATAAGCTAGCGTTTACTCAGTGTGAATGCACCTTTATTGTAAAATGCAGAAACTTGTATGCAGCTGCAAATAAATATCTGAATCCCAACAGCGTTTTCAACCAGTGATATATCTGTAACTCATACAGCTAGAACTGCGTGTGAAAGATGGGGTTTTCCTGTTTCATGTGACACCAAAAGCATTTTATGTCTCAGGGCCCCTTCACACGGCATAAGCGCGCCGCTCATTTAGACACGTGTACACGTGTGTGAGCGCGGCGCTTCAAAACAGAGCCCATTGATTTCAATGGGAAGCATGCGTATATGCCGATATACGCATGCTTCCCATTGAAATCAATGGGCTCTATTTTGAAGGGCTGTGCTCGTATACGTGTCTAAATGAGCGGCGCACTTATGCCGTGTGAAGGGGCCCTTAAATTTCCCGAGCTATAACCGTTTGAAGTGACCCTCCCCACTCGTATTTGCTCCTCATTTCCGATAGCCTGTACACCATACTATGAAAAGCAGGGACACCTCTCAGTATCAAAAGCAATGGAAGGAGGGAAAAATGCAGGATTTCACACAAAGGATCCTAAATTTGTTAATAAAGTGTATTAAAACCTGTATTAATGACTCAAAAGCTGCCAGAAAATCAAAAGTTTTCTGAAAGTTTAGTTATGCTTTATGAGATGAAGCTCATTTGCAATTTCTTCCTGCATAGAGTTGCGACCACTCGTCCCTAGTACTGGGAACTATTCCCAAATATGAGAAGCACTTCCTTTACAATTGGGAGTAATATTAGTAGTGTTCAACTCTGTCTGCTTATTGTTATACTCTGTCGATAGGAAGCTAACACAGGCTAAAGATTGCTATTAAAGGTGCTAGCTAATGGTAAGTGCAGGGTTATAGCAGCAATTTTGGCATTTTCTGCAGTTGATTGTTCCTGATTTTACGATGAGAGATTCCAAATATGCTTTATGAAAGACGAATTTGATGATCTGTTTGCAGAATGTACTAACCAAGCAGGTTTGGCACCAACCCAGAGCTTCAATTTAAAGAGTATTTGTCAGAATGGTTAGTTAAGCTACATTGTGTCCATCTGGTAGCTTGGAATTTGATTGAATGGTATAAACACAGCTTACTTACAGTGTTGGCCAAAAGTATTGGCACCCCTGCAATTCTGTCAGATAATACTCATTTCCTTCCAGAAAATGATTGCAAGCACAAACTCTTTGGTATTAATATCTTCATTTATTTTGCTTGAAATGAAAAAAAAAGTCAAATCATTGATCATTTTACACAAAACTCCAAAAATGGGTTGGACAAAAGTATTGACCCCCTCAGCCTAATACTTGGTAGCACAACCTTTAGACACAGTAACTGCGAACAACCACTTCCGGTAACCATCAATGAGTTTCTTACAATGCTCTGCTGGAATTTTAGACCATTCTTCTTTGGCAAACTGCTCCAGGTCCCTGAGATTTGAAGGGGGCCTTCTCCAAACTGCCATCTAGAGATCTCTCCACAGGTGTTCTATGGGATTCAGGTCTGGACTCATTGCTGCCACTTTACAAGTCTCCAGTGCTTTCTCTCAAACCATTTTCTATTGCTTTTTGAAGTGTGTTTTGGGTCATTGTCCTGCTGGAAGACCCATGACCTCTGAGGGAGACCCAGCTTTCTCACACTGGGCCCTACATTATGCTGCAAGATTTGTTGGTAGTCTTCAGACTCCATAATGGCATGCACACGGTCAAGCAGTCCAGTGCCAGAGGCAGCAAAGCAACCCCAAAATATCAGGGAACCTCCACCATGTTTGACGGTAGGGACCGTGTTCTTTTCTTTGAAGGCCTCTTTTTTTTCCTGTAAACTATGTTGATGCCTTTTCCTACTTTTGTCTCATCTGACCAGAGAACATTCTTCCAAAACGTTTTTGGCTTTCTCAGGTAAGTTTTGGCAAACTCCAGCCTGGCTTTTTTATGTCTCTGGATAAGAAGTGGGGTCTTCCTGGGTATCCTACCATACAGTCCCTTTTCATTCAGTCGCCGATGGATAGTACGGGTTGACACTGTTGTACCCTCGGACTGCAGGGCAGCTTGAACTTGTTTGGATGTTAGTCGAGGTTCTTTATCCGCCATCCGCACAATCTTGTGTTGAAATCTCTCGTCAATTTTTCTTTTCCGTCCACATCTAGAGAGGTTAGCCACAGTGCCATGGGCTTTACACTTCTTGATGACACTGCGCACGGTAGACACAGGAACATTCAGGTCTTTGGAGATGGACTTGTAGCCTTGAGATTGCTCATGCTTCCTCACAATTTTGTTTCTCAAGTCCTCAGACAGTTCTTTGGTCTTCTTTCTTTTCTCCATGCTCAATGTGGTACACACAAGGACACAGGACAGAGGTTGAGTCAACTTTAATCCATTTCAACTGGCTGCAAGTGTGATTTAGTTATTGCCACCACCTGTCAGGTGCCTCAGGTAAGTAACAGGTGCTGTTAATTACACAAATTAGAGACGCATCACATGATTTTTCAAACAGTGCCAATACTTTTGTCCACCCCCTTTTTTTATGTTTGCTGTCGAATTATATCCAATTTGGCTTTTTGACAATTCTCTTTGTGGTTTTCCATTGAAGACAAATTAAATGAAGATAATAATACCAAAGAATTTGTGATTGCAATCATTTTCTGGAAGAAAATGAGTATTATCTGACAAAATTGCAGGGGTGTCAATACTTATGGCCAACACTGTATATGTGTTTTATCATGTTGTGTATGTGTTATAGAAATGTAATGTGAATGTTTCACATGTGTGAATTGATGACTGTGGATCCTTATCTGTCTGGTTATTTATAAGCGAGTGGTTTATGCCTGGCTGCTGGGGATGTATACAGTGATGCATGGAGTTATTTGAAGAATGTCTGTCTTCTATGAGCACTTGGGTAACATAATGGTGAGGAGTAAATCTCCTATTTCTCCAGGCTTGTGCAGTCAGACTCTGGGCCAACTTAAGGTGGAGTTGGAGTCGGTAACTTCAGCTTCTAAATAAAATGATTATTTTTTAATTGTTATACAATTATTGATACTGTATAAATATATGCATAGCTTGTTGGATATTTAGCCTTTCAATCACACAACTTTTTTTTTTTGTGTGCGCGTGCGTGTGTGTGTGTGTGTGGGGGGGGGGGATTAGAGAATTTTTACTGCTTCAGTCTGACCATGACTGTCAGCCAAATATAAAGGAGTCTGGAAAAATTAAGGAGTCGGAGTTAGCCTACCGACTCTGCAACCCTGAATTATATATATATTTAAAAAAAACTTGGCATATTAACATGTCAAAGTTTTTGACCAGTGAGGTTCTGGGCGCCAAGGCATCCACTATCAGAAAAATGCAAAATGATTGATTCTCCTTTGCTTACAGTGTGTCTAGAGATCGAAGGGTAGTAAAGCACTTGCACAAGTCAACTTAAGGTGGCCATATACATTAGATAGCGGTTGGCCAGCTACTTGGTTGACTTGTACCTTATCCTTCCTGACCTAAACATATATGTTTTCACCTTCAATTCTGCCAGAGGTTAATGGGGAGATGAAGCGTCTTGGATCTATGACTAGCTTCAACATTTCTGCTGGATTACAAATTTTCTTTTTTTTCCTTCTGTGTTTCACCCCTAGCGTCACATGCCGAAGGAATCTTTTTATTTTTAGAGCAGAAATGTCATGTCAGTTAAAACTGTTAAGACCTCAGTAGAAAGTCTCACATGGAGGAGGCAGAATCTTAGAACATTTTGCCACATGTGCCTATTGGTGTTGCCAACTGTCCATAACTTCACAAGCCAGTGAAGACTTTTTTTGAATGGGGATTGTGATGAAAAATACATATGGAAAATTAGCAAAGTTTGTAATCGTTAATTTTTGGATTTTTTTTTTTTTGTTCTCCAACTTCTTAAAGACAAAAAATAAATAAATTGGGCCAACTGTGGGAATAAAATAAGGTAGTGTGTCTTCGTAGACCTGAATATTACGCTTACTATTAAAGGGACAAGCCTCAAAGTATTTTCTTATTTATTGGTATGTTAGCAGGTGAAGCAAGTGATTTAGGTTTGCTTGATATTATTATATCTTATGTTGCCTCCTTTTCCTCTGTTTTTAGGATAATGGAGTCAGCCTTGTTGATTACGTGGTCCGATATTTCCTTCGACACTTTGACAAGGTAAATGAGGTTCTTAAAATAGTCGGATGCGATGTCTAACCTGTAGTGTACTTTGTTTATATGTCATGATTTTATTTTTAATTGTATGGGCAAATTCAATTTGGTTTTTATCATCCTATTCTGAGATCGGCCTCTTTTCTAGGATGCAGGGACGGATAACAGTGTATTTCCATTGCCGGAGCCTCAAGATTTCTTTTTGGCTGCGCAGGTGAAGTTTGAAGATTTGGAAAAAGATTTAAGAAAGCTCAAAAAAGATCTAGAAGGTAAAAAAATAAAAATAAAAATATATTTTTTTAAATGTTCACTCTATAAAACACCCTCATTTTGCTGACATTATAATAGGCTGCTGTGTGCAATATTTATATCTAGTGTATTGCTGAATATTCCGACATATGCAGTAATAATAAAATGCTATGACAGCAAATGGAATATATAAATGGAATATTTTGGAATTTTTTTTTTTTGGTAAATCTCTGCTCATTTGGCTCTGACCATAATTTTTAGCTGAATTTCAAATGCATGGTTTTTTTTGGTGTGTGTTTTTTTTTTTTTTTTGTTTTTTTTTTTAAATCTACGATTATTTTTTTTAGTAGTTCAGTCCCTTTTATTGCATACTAATACAATTCCTGCTTATATTACATTATCATCACAGTTTACCATCCTAAGCAGAGCAATAACTTGCTGGGAAGAGCTATTCTGTCTCTGGGGGACTCAAATGACTATGTATGACATCTCCATCCTTACATTTGAGTGATTTCAGTGCAATACCACATTTCTCCAGTAGTGGCCACTGCAGTAGACATGTAGGACATTCCCCAGCTGATCTCCAAGGATTTCAGTTAGCAACTAGTTGCCAGTGAGTTCTAATTTAGAGAAATTGTTCATTTGGGACAACCAATGTAAGCTTTAGGCATCACTTGAGTTATTTTGCTAAAATATGCTATATTAAAATTTCTCTGTCACAAATTTGTAGTTAGAGTAAATATTTATTTCACAAAATTTCATTATTTAACATTTAGAACCCAAAAATCAGTCATTGCTGGGAGTTAGATGAATGTTCAGTCTGGGATCTGAAGGCAGGAGGAACGAACGTTGCTCTAATAGAGCTGATAATAATGGATAGCTAATTTCTCGGCAATATGAAATGATAGCATTTATGTAAACAATGGGGATACTTTGTTAATATATGATGTGTATAACAATAATAAAAATGAACTTGGGGGTGGGAGGTTCAGTACCCGTGTACATCAAATCTGTGGGAAATGGACTTGAAGCATGCAAGAATTCCTCTCTGTCATCTGTAAGGCCATGTGTTTAACTCCACAGAGCTTTCTTGTTTAATAAGAGAAATACTTCTCCCCATGCTTGTGTAACAACAACTTAACAGCTCCAAGAAAAGAATTTTCAATTGGTAAAAAGGGATTGTGGAAGAAAAGCACGGGACCAAGATTAGAGAGGGGAGAGAGTTTTAAAGCCGGGACATAAAATAAACAGTTTATAAGCTTTGCTTATGCTTTGACGGCTATGTTTGAGGCTGGGAGATCAAAGGCTGTGGCCGTAGCAGCACCACGTAGATTGGGTTTCCTAAATTCAAGGTTTTTCTTCTGCTAATATGTTATTAAAAGAAAAACGTTTAATTGAAAGAAGTCTTATTGTTGTTCGTGTTTTATAAGAATCTCGGTTAATGTTTTCCTTAAGTACAATAGACAAAAAAAAATAAAATCATTTTATGGTTATGCTTGACCAGAACTACGACATAAGGTCTACTACTTGTGACCTCATTTAGGATAGGTCCACACGACAACATGTAGGCGTACAACTTAAGATTGCAATGTTGTGGTGTTGTTTAAAATGGCCAATTTTGGTCACTATTGACGTTGATCAGCCATGAAAATTCCGAAGACTGTAATGCGCCAAAAGATTATTGGCTATGGCCAGTGGTTGGATGAAAATATCAGTGGCCAATTATTAGCCAAATAACTCTTTCTTTCTCCTATCTATCTATCTATCTATCTATCTATCTATCTATCTAGCTTCGATTTTTTTATAACTACTAATTTCCCCCCTACCTGGGCAGCTTAGTTGTTAATGATGGGATCATTCATTGGACAGCCACATCACAGCTACCCAAAATGTAATATGTTAGATCATAGTGGTGCCTGTTCTGCACAATGTCCTCTGATGAGCATAGTATGTGCATTACTACAGTGGTCAGCCACAAAATCTGTTGCGCATTCTAAGGGCATATGAAGACCCCTATATGAGTCAATAGGACCATCTGCTTTGTAAAGCTTAAAGGGGTTGTCCAGAATAACCCATTTTTGGCAAGGTTGCCAGGCAAGGTGGAAAAAAAATACTCTCCTGTCCCCAGTATTCTAGTCTCTCTCACCGTGGTCCGGTTCTGCTGCTCCTGGGTCTTGTTTTGAAGGAAGTCCTTGCTGTACGTGACTGATGAAGCCAATCAGTGACCCAAGGAAAGGATGCGGCACAGGTGAAGTATATGAGTGACTTTCCAATTCCTTTACTTTGGCCTTGGCAGTCTTGTGCAATGAATACTTCTGGTAAAACAAGACCAGGGAGCAGCAGGATCGGATTGCGTGTTTTCCTGAAGAACCCCTCTTAAGTTGTTCAAAACCATCCATACCCAACATGGTTGACCATTCATCAGTCAGCCAATCTAAGAATCTAAAATTCAAGTATTAATACTGTATGATCCTGCATTAAATGTATCTTAAAGAAGTCATGCACACAGTTCATCTAAACTTTGCTGTACTTTGAAAACTGATCTAGGATATATGAAATGGCACAAACCAGTCCTGGTGAATCTTGACTAGATTTGGTTATTATAGGGTCTGTAGTTGATTGTTGGGTTTCTAGTCTTTAAGGTATGTGAACCAGAACCTTATGCTGGCCATACATTTTCAATAGCTGTCAACTGAATAGCTGATTTGTCAACTACTATTGCCTAAGGCCTCCCCAGTAAGGAGAGGGGAATAAGATGCCATCAGAGGAGTCGGTCAGCAGCTTATCTCCCTTTAAAGGGGTATTCCCATAACCCTTGTTCACCAACCTTCAGGCTCTGTGCTCTCTTCACTTCCTGGTTTTCTCGGCATGCAGACCTTTCCTTCACTCCCCATATTGAATCACTTGCACGCTAATGTCACCTCCACCTCAAAAACATCTCCAGAATACGCACTTTCCTCACCAGAGATACATTAAAGACACTTATTGTCTCTGATTCATTCTCGCCTTGACTACTGTAACTCCTTACTTATCGGTCTTCCCCTCACTAAACTCTCCCCTCTACAATCCATTCTGAATGCAGCGGCCAGGCTCATCTATCAGTCTAGACGCTACAGCGATGCCTCTGGTCTGTGCCAGTCGTTTACACTGGCTGCCTATTCATTATAGAATAAAATATAAAGTTATCACTCTCATCCATAAGGCTCTCCATAATGCTGCACCTCCCTACATTTCCTCCCTCATCTCTGTCTACCGCCCAATCCGTGTTCTTCGTTTACTCAATGACCTAACACTTACATCCTCTATTATCAGAACCTCCCACGCTCGTATACAAGACTTCTCCTGAGCTGCACCACTTCTCTGGAATGCTCTACCCTGGACAATCAGATTAACTCCCAATTTCTACAGCTTAATGCGCAAATAAAGACACATCTTTTCAGACAGGCCTATCACAATTCTTTATATAAACCCTTCCGTACCATCATTAGAATCCCCAAAATTTAACCCTCCTCTGTTTCACTTGCTCTGCTATCTGCTATGTTTGCAGTTAGTAATGAGGGATTGGTTGTAAATGCATTACCACAGTATGAAGCTGATGTGGAAACTGATGTAGCAGAGCTGGATTTGAGTCAGCTTGCATTACATACAGAGGTACAGGACTCCCTATCTCAGCCCTTATTAGCCAAATTCAATTAAACTGGCTGATAAGTGGAAAAGCTGAAGATAGAGTTCAGAAATCCCGGAGCTCTCCCCTCCCCCTCCCCTATCTGAGGAGCTTCTTTGCTTGTCAGTCCCTCCCCCCCTGAGAGCAGGCAGCTACATCAATTGGGAAATGAGCAGATAAGCCCAGTGGCCATAGAAACGCAGTGTCAATAATGAAGTGAATAAATTAAGATAGCGGCCAAACAAAGCAGTTATGATAAAGCAATGTATTTAGGAAAAGTCTTAAATACACATAAACTAGCAGTATAGCTAGGATCCTTCTTATGGGACAGCCCCTTTAAGAAGAAAATTATTAAGCATAGTGGAAATTCAGTATGCCCAACCATGCTTTCCCACAGCATTTGTAGTGGGGAAAGACCTTGAGGCTAGAGCCCCACGTTGCGGAAACGCAGCTTTGTTTTGTTGTTGTTGCAGATTTTGTTGAGGTTTTTTGAGCCAAAGCCAAGAATGGCTACAATAGAAATGGGAAATATCTAGGAAGTTCTTATACTTCTATCTTCTGCTCAATCCACTCCTGGCTCTGGCTCAAAAAAACGCAGCAAAATCTGTAACAAAAAAAGCTGCATTTCTGCAATGTGGGGTTTTAGCCCAAGTGGTTGACTGGTTTTGTCAACATTTTATTTATGTGTAAGGGATGCTTCAAGTTATTTTATCATGCGGTATTACAAGCTTTTTATGTGAACCCAACTTGACTTTAATATATTTTACCGGTATGTGCCTACATTTTTAGCCTTAAGTTTTTATGAAATATCACCTTATTTTTTTAATATATTGCAAATTTTTATATTTTATATCACCTTATATATTTTAATATATTGTATATTTTAATAGATTTCATATTGCCTTTAGATTTATTTTTTTTTTTTGTACCCAGTATTTTCTCTCTTGTCAAGATGAAAATGTTGAAAACTGGAATATTGGACATGAAGGATTGTCTTACCGTATTCCATGGGTATTTTCCTATAACACAATTATTACAGCTCAAATAACACTGGCCAAAATCGTCTCTGTTTTTCTAACGTATTTAGTGTAACATTAGTCTTCATTGAACTTGTTCGGTAGCCCCAATGTCTACATGCAGAAGCATAAACCACTCACGAGGAAATTTAAAGGCTTACTTGATCTTCCAGAACTTGGAGGTTTGTTTGCATAACCTGGACCCCTTTGTGTTCTTATCCTCTTAAGTTTCCTGACCTCTCCTCTCAAAGGTTGCCCTAACATGACACCAATGTGATCCCCAATGCCCCATCCAGCAAATGGTTGTAGTCGCCACTGTCAATTAGTGTCGAACACTTCTGATTACCGTCACTGATTAGTACAGGTCACATCCATATAATAATCGTAATGACTTCTACCCATGGACTGAAATTGAGAGATGAGAATGTGAAAAGCTGTACGTGCACACAAGATGTAAATTCAGTCAAAATGTGAAGGGTTTTGTTTAAAGCACTTTATATTTATTAATTAAAATTAATTTTTTTTATGCCCTTGCTTTTGACTTGCTGGGGTTGAAAGGCACTGGATGAAAAGGAGTAACCTCACTTTGCAAACACCACAACCTACATGCAGAAAGGGTTAAGTGGCCAGGATCAGCGTTTTCTCCAATCATTGCCATTAAAACAGATATGGTGGGCCTAATTCACAAATTATCAATGTATCTTCTGTTTTCAATTCCGCCATAGACTAGTGTAATGGGGCAAGTAGTAAAGCCATTGCAACAACTGTCAAGCAGGATGTTCGACAAGAACAGATGATCTGCCAGATCTGTTTTAGTTCCATGGTTCTTGTATTTCTTGGTTCTTATCAAATTTCTAAATAAAATAAGTGAAGTTATTTAGTCAATTATTGTACATAATATAATCCTATTTGAAATGAGATCAAAGGAGCATGTGACTATGAGATCATGCATGACTTAATTTTAGAAGCGAAAGGAGGAATGTCTGTGGCTCATAGACTTTGGCAACAAAAAATGCAAATGAAAACACTTAAATGGACAATAGATTGTAAAATGTTGTCTTTAATCTCCAATGGAAAATACAAGAACTGATCTGTGTCACAAGACGTTCTTGCTTGACGTCAGTATTACATGGGCCAAGTTTATCTGTACCAAGCCCATTCATGACGTCCCTGCAAAACCAACACTGTTGTCTACTGATCTACTGGCCTAGCCATCTGTTGGTCCCATGACTCCTAGAGCTAAACCGTTCTATCTAGAGATGAGCGAACACTAAAATGTTCGAGGTTCGAAATTCGATTCGAACAGCCGCTCACTGTTCGAGTGTTCGAATGGGTTTCGAACCCCATTATAGTCTATGGGGAACATAAACTCGTTAAGGGGGAAACCCAAATTCGTGTCTGGAGGGTCACCAAGTCCACTATGACACCCCAGGAAATGATACCAACACCCTGGAATGACACTGGGACAGCAGGGGAAGCATGTCTGGGGGCATAAAAGTCACTTTATTTCATGGAAATCCCTGTCAGTTTGCGATTTTCGCAAGCTAACTTTTCCCCATAGAAATGCATTGGCCAGCGCTGATTGGCCAGAGTACGGAACTCGACCAATCAGCGCTGGCTCTGCTGGAGGAGGCGGAGTCTAAGATCGCTCCACACCAGTCTCCATTCAGGTCCGACCTTAGACTCCGCCTCCTCCGGCAGAGCCAGCGCTGATTGGCCGAAGGCTGGCCAATGCATTCCTATGCGAATGCAGACTTAGCAGTGCTGAGTCAGTTTTGCTCAACTACACATCTGATGCACACTCGGCACTGCTACATCAGATGTAGCAATCTGATGTAGCAGAGCCGAGGGTGCACTAGAACCCCTGTGCAAACTCAGTTCACGCTAATAGAATGCATTGGCCAGCGCTGATTGGCCAATGCATTCTATTAGCCCGATGAAGTAGAGCTGAATGTGTGTGCTAAGCACACACATTCAGCACTGCTTCATCACGCCAATACAATGCATTAGCCAGTGCTGATTGGCCAGAGTACGGAATTCGGCCAATCAGCGCTGGCTCTGCTGGAGGAGGCGGAGTCTAAGATCGCTCCACACCAGTCTCCATTCAGGTCCGACCTTAGACTCCGCCTCCTCCGGCAGAGCCAGCGCTGATTGGCCGAATTCCGTACTCTGGCCAATCAGCACTGGCTAATGCATTGTATTGGCGTGATGAAGCAGTGCTGAATGTGTGTGCTTAGCACACACATTCAGCTCTACTTCATCGGGCTAATAGAATGCATTGGCCAATCAGCGCTGGCCAATGCATTCTATTAGCGTGAACTGAGTTTGCACAGGGGTTCTAGTGCACCCTCGGCTCTGCTACATCAGATTGCTACATCTGATGTAGCAGTGCCGAGTGTGCATCAGATGTGTAGTTGAGCAAAACTGACTCAGCACTGCTAAGTCTGCATTCGCATAGGAATGCATTGGCCAGCCTTCGGCCAATCAGCGCTGGCTCTGCCGGAGGAGGCGGAGTCTAAGGTCGGACCTGAATGGAGACTGGTGTGGAGCGATCTTAGACTCCGCCTCCTCCAGCAGAGCCAGCGCTGATTGGTCGAGTTCCGTACTCTGGCCAATCAGCGCTGGCCAATGCATTCTATTAGCCCGATGAAGTAGAGCTGAATGTGTGTGCTTAGCACACACATTCAGCTCTACTTCATCAGGCTAATAGAATACATTGGCCAATCAGCGCTGGCCAATGCATTCTATTAGCTTGATGAAGCAGAGTGTGCACAAGGGTTCAAGCGCACCCTCGGCTCTGATGTAGCAGAGCTGAGGGTGCGCAAGGGTTCAAGTGCACCCTCGGCTCTCCTACATCAGAGCCGAGGGTGCGCTTGAACCCTTGTGCAGCCTCGGCTCTGCTACATCAGAGCCGAGGGTGCGCTTGAACCCTTGTGCACACTCTGCTTCATCAAGCTAATAGAATGCATTGGCCAGCGCTGATTGGCCAGAGTACGGAATTCGGCCAATCAGCGCTGGCCAATGCATCCCTATGGGAAAAAGTTTATCTCACAAAAATCACAATTACACACCCGATAGAGCCCCAAAAAGTTATTTTTAATAACATTCCCCCCTAAATAAAGGTTATCCCTAGCTATCCCTGCCTGTACAGCTATCCCTGTCTCATAGTCACAAAGTTCACATTCTCATATGACCCGGATTTGAAATCCACTATTCGTCTAAAATGGAGGTCACCTGATTTCGGCAGCCAATGACTTTTTCCAATTTTTTTCAATGCCCCCAGTGTCGTAGTTCCTGTCCCACCTCCCCTGCGCTGTTATTGGTGCAAAAAAGGCGCCAGGGAAGGTGGGAGGGGAATCGAATTTTGGCGCACTTTACCACGTGGTGTTCGATTCGATTCGAACATGGCGAACACCCTGATATCCGATCGAACATGTGTTCGATAGAACACTGTTCGCTCATCTCTAGTTCTATCCTATTCTCCCCTCTCTCTGCTTGTTACAGTTCTTGATGCCTACCTATGGTTGTCACAACGTATAGACTGCCAGGTACTGACGTTCAGTAACCACAGGGCCAAAGTGAGTTGTCTGCACTGCCTTGTCCTGGTTTTTCTGAACCAATAATTGTTATATTGATTAAAAGTCCATTTTTGTTTTGCATCAGGATTACACTGGTAGACTCCCTTTCAGAGAAAATCTGTTTAACCCATTTATGTCTAGAGTTCCATTATTAGAACTCAGAAAATCCAACCTCTGACATAAATGGGTTAATGCAAGCTTGTCACCAAACTAACAGAATTTTTGTTTCGTAGCCGGTGGCACGTTAATGCAGAATCACTAGGATCACTTTTCTTGCTGTCCTACCCTTCAACTAATAACTTATTTGGCATATTCAGTTTTCATTAAAAACCTCATTCTTTCTCCCTGTAGTGTGTGAGAAGCAAGCAAACACGGTGATGAAAGACTCCCCAGAGGATCATCTCCAGCCCTTCAAAGACAGAATGACAGAATTTGCCCAGAAAGGTGAGCATTTCACAATCCAGCACCACAACAAGAAATTGTGCGCATGCGCGCGCGTGTGTGTATAAATGTAGCAAAGTTAACCCAAACTTCTACAGGGGTGAAACTGCTGCAGCGTGATATCTTACAGCAAAAGGCAACATAAACCAATTAGAAGGAATACACCGGGATAAATGGGAAAAATTATTTTGCGGTGAATTTTCATTGTTTTTTCTTGTCTTCTGTGATATATAAATTTATTTTATTGTAACAGTTATGTTCTCAATTTATTCCCTAACTTTACTCTATCATGGAAAGCTGTAAACATATGGACACATAGTAAGAGATGAAAGTCTGTGAGGCAACTGGAGAGTACAGCACGCCCATTAGAGCTTAAAATCTATAGGTTATGACAATAGGATGTGACACTTTAAGTACAAAGTGTCTGTAACACGGTCACAAAACTGATGGTATGGGATATTTATATAGTATTTAGTATAGTATTTACATAGTATTTGTAATGTTTTGATACCTTTTAAAAACTTTGCAAAATAGAAAAAAAAAAATTCTCACCATATTGTAACACCTGTAACTTTTTCATATTTATGTGTATGGCGCTGGGTATCACTTGTTTTTTTTTTTTTTTTTTATGTAGGACAAGATGACTTTTTTTATTGATACCATTTGGAGTAGATCTAATGGTTTGATCTCTTTTTATTCCATTTTTTATAGGAGGCAAAATGTTCAAAACACAACCACTTGGTCATTTTCATTTTTTGCCTTGCTACAATGTTCACTAATCGGGATAAATCTCCCTATCTTATAAAAATGAATTCTTGTCTGTCCGTCCGTCCGTCCGTCCTCTAATGCGAACCAAACGACTGGACCGATCTTCACCAAATTTGGTACAGAGATACTTCAGGTATCCGGGAAGACTCCAACTCGCTCGGACATACCGTTGCTGAGATACAGCATTCCAAACACAGTGCCCCCCCCCTTAGCCAATACAAACCTGCAAGTCTTTCACTCATATTCCAACTGCAATACACATGGTCACTCCACATGCACAATACAACACTGATATCCAAACTGAGATACACGCATCAGAGGATTAGATACACGGGTCTGCACACAGTCCCACACACCAGAGGATTAAATATGCATTTCTGCACACAGTTCCACACACTGAAGGATTTGATACGTGCATCTGCACACGGTTTCACATGCCAAAGGATTAGATACAGGCGTCTACACACAGTTCCACACTCCAGAGGATTAGATATGTGCATCTGCACACATTTGTACACGCCATAGGATTAGATACACGCGTCTGCACACAGTTCCACATTCCAGAGGATTAGATATGCGCGTCTACACATAGTTCCACACGCCAAAGGATTAGATACGCGCCTCTTCACACAATACCACATAAGGGAGGATTAGATACGTGTGTGTGCACACAGTACCACACTTTGGAGGATTAGATACATGCCTCTGCACACAGTACCACAAGCCAGAGAATTAGATATGCGTCTCAGCACACA
Organism: Leptodactylus fuscus; assembly: GCF_031893055.1. NCBI lineage: Eukaryota > Metazoa > Chordata > Amphibia > Anura > Leptodactylidae > Leptodactylus > Leptodactylus fuscus. Next base: position 120,252,179 of record NC_134271.1, on the reverse strand, counting down.
GTATCACACGGGGGAGGATTAGATATGCACGTCTGCACACAGTACCACACGGGGGAGGATTAGATATGCGCGTCTACACACAGTACCACATGCCATAGGATTAGATATGCGCATCTGCACACAGTACCACATGCCGGGGGATTGGATACACGCGTCTACACACAGTTCCACACGCCGTAGGATTAGATACGCGCCTCTTCACACAATACCACACAGGGGAGGATTAGATACACGTGTCTTCACACAGTTGTACACGCCATAGGATTAGATACACAAGTCTGCACACATTACCACATGCCGTAGGATTAGATACGCGCGTCTACACACAGTACCACATGCCGTAGGATTAGATACACGTGTCTGCACACCATACCACATGCCGTAGGATTAGATACGTGCCTCTTCACACAATACCACACAGGGGAGGATTAAATACGTGCATCTGCACACAGTACCACACGCCAGAGGATTAGATAAGCGTGTCTGCACACAGTACCAAATTCCGTAGGATTAGATACGCACGTCTGCACACAGTACCACATGCCGTAGGATTAGATACCCACGTCTACACACAGTTCCACATGCCGTAGGATTAGATACGCACCTCTTCACACAATACCACACAGGGGAGGATTAGATACGTGCATCTGCACACAGTACCACACGCCAGAGTATTAGATACGCGCATCTGCACACAGTACCGCAAGCCAGAGTCATTAGATATGCGCGTCTGCACACAGTTTCACTTACTGGACGATTAGATACGCGCCTCTTCACACAATACCACACGGGGAGGATTAGATATGTGCATCTGCACAAAGTACCACACCAACAAGGATTGGATACTTGCATCTAAACACAGTACTACACGGGGAAGGATTAGATACAGCTTTACTCCAGGTATCCATAACAACTGATCACAGGTTTTTCACTGATATCCAAAATGAGATACACATAATCACATGACGCTTATGGACATACACACAAACAACATACAAAATACATCAGTGCAAAACTGGACAATTCTTATGGGGCCACTACACAAACATAAAATGTAATATACCCGTGCGAAGCCGGGTCCTCCCTCTAATATTTTTATAGTTTGGGCATTTTTGTGCATGGGGTACATAGTGTTTATTTTTACTTTTACATTGACTTCTATTACATGCTGCCTATGGCAGTATTGGAAGGTGGCAATCGGTTAACACGGTGGCGCCCATTTTGCCTACACACTTTAGATGCCACTTTTAACTGTGGCATCTAAGGTGTTAATAGCTGTGGATGCTGACTGTATTATACATCTGGCATTCACTGTATATGGACAGAGCTCAGCTCTGGAGCCCACACTTAAAAGCATACAGGTATGTGATTTTGCATGAAGGGGTTCAGTAACAAAATTGTGGAAACTATTGTGTTCATCTGAGGTCACCTGGCCATCCCAGGACATCCGCCTCTGGGTGATGTCTCCAACCGCAGGGTCACTGCTGAGAACTGTGATTGGACCTCACCAGTCATGTGGTATGTTCTGACAGTATGATTGAGAATATAAATTAGCAGATTTTCCAAATCATGGGAGCAAAGAATTCCCAACAGATCTATGGTAGCTAATACATTTCTTTAGCTGTATCTGTTTGTTACGGTCTATGGATTAGTGTATGAGCATGCTTGTCTATCAACTGTATACTTTTTGGCATATCAGTGTAGCGTGTGTGTAAAGCTGGTCATACAGAGTCAGTAGCTATATTCCCCCCTTCCCCTACAAGTGTATGTTTTAGATCAAAAAGGATCTGCTGCCACACAAATTCAACGTGCTTGATCCTTGTTTCTCCGACATACCGTCAAGGGATAATTGGGACACCACCATTCCCACGTCTGTGTGCAAGTTCAGCCAACTTTGCTCTCATAAATGCACACCTTAAAAGACCAAGAATGTTAATATAAAACCACAACTATGAATATGATTGTATTACATAATGATCTCTTGTTGAGCTGGTTGCCCGCACTGTAGGTCACGATCACTTTTGGAGATGCCAGCGCTTTCCCTTGAGTTCATTTGCATGTTAAAATATTACAAACAGATTCACGTTTCCTTCCACTCCGTGCTGTATCTCCTTCCAAAATGTCTGGCATACTCTACCTACTTTAGTGATTGCCACTCCGCTGCCTTGCCGAGCCCCTACAGACTTATAATTCATCCCGTTCCTCTTCAGAGGTTATTTTATTTTATTAGAATCATATTGTTACAACATGTTCTGGCAGTGTTGCAACCTACACGTAAATGGTATTTGATGTGTGCTGTGTGAAGGAGATCTTCTTGGACAGATGGCATGCAAGTGGAGAAGACGCTGATCTTTACAATTGTGAAACATGCAGATCATGCTCAGCCACCTTGTAACGTTTTGTTGGAAGTGTAAGCACTCAAGACGAGTCAAGAACCTGTTCATGTAGTTCCAGGTCCTTTTCAACAACTGAGGTCTATCAGGGAATGGCTTGTTTTGTGGAGTTTTTGACATTCCTGCCAGAAAATAGTGTCTTCTCAATCCAGAAAAACATCTGATGGAGATCTTACCAGGAATGATGGTGCTTTAGTCATCCCATCAATAACTTTCTCCCACAAGCCTTCACATCACACAGACAGATGGTGGATCTTATAACTTAAAGGGAGCCCACCACTTCCCCCAAGCATATTCAGCTGTCACCACCATATTACAGAGCACAACACAACATACCTTTGTTATATATGTCACTTTTATAGATGTGGAAAAAACCACTTTGATGTGCCACGCAAATGATGGGGTGGACCTTGAGCTCTCTTGTCACCCAGACCCCTAACATCTCCTATTGCAGTTGCAATAATATCTACCATGATCTTATTCAATGTTAATATTAAAGTGATTGTTCAGGAAATTGACCAACCACATGTAGTAAGGTGTGAATTTTATTTGTTTATTTTGTAAAAAAAAACCAAAACATACTTTTCTTGTCCACCAATATCTTGTTGTCTGAAGTCCTGCACTCCACATGACCACCAAGACCCATCAGTGGCCTCAGCAATCGCTGGTTAGGATACTTTGATGTGTGTGAGTCACCGATCGGTCTCAGCAGTTGTTTGGGGTCTAGGACTTTGGGAATTTGGGCCCTGATGTGAAATCAAACAAATATGGGTATTTTTTTTTTAAAAAAATGTATACCTCACCTATTCTTCACACAGGTTGGTCCAATTCCTAGGTAACCCCTTTAAGTGGGATCCTCCTATACATGCTCTCTCACAGTATGGGACTTGGCTATAAGAAAAGTAAAGAACATCAATACTTTTGGTTCATCCTTACTGGCAATCACAAGATTACTGGCTTTACAAGCAATGTCATAAGCCAGTATTACTTAAGAAAATATGATACTATCCATCTGGACTTAGCTGGTGCCGACCAAAGATTTAATAGCTGACGGCAGGATCCTAATGCCAATGAGCTGAAGAACTTTGTGTTACGAACAGTTTGGTTACGCACAGGACATGAGTACAGAAAGTGCCAGTATTTTCATGTTCACTTTCTTCCAAATTTCTATCGAAAAACAGAATACTAATGCATGAAAGGTCAATCTATCATTGTTATGCTGTCATAGGATTGTCGAAGATTATGGAGTTGCCATAGTGTATACTACAATACCATATAAAGTAACTGTAAACTGTAACCAGACAGTGTCATAATGTGCCCACAGTCTGATCAACAATTTTCAGCAAGTACCATACTTGGAAAAGAAACCGCCTACTTGACCATGACATGTGCACTTGCTCTAATCTTTTATGGAAAATAACTTTTGAAAAGTCATCGAAAGTCAATACAATTTTAACCACTTCCGAACCACCCATAAACTATATATGTCTGGAAGGTGGTTGCCTTGTTCTGACAGGACGTACTGGTACATCCAAGCAGATCACAGCAACTGTATGAGATCGTGCAGCTGCTGAAACTGGGAGCTGGATGAAACTTCAGCTGGAGCTCCCAGAGAGAAAGCAGTGAAGGTTTATTACCTCCCCTGCCATCTCGATCGCTGTGTATACAGCGCTCAATGAGTGCTGTATATATAGCTATGGGCACTGCCATAATGCGACCGCCCTCTGACCCGGCGGTCAGGTGATCTGCCAGGGTCAGCAACTTGAAAGAGCTGCTGGGTCCTACAGGACCCAGATCAGCTGTATAGTAGCGTACAGGAGCTTGTATTTCTCTTGCAACTGGAGCTGAATGTACCAGCCCCAGTTGCAGGGGAAATCGGTCTCTAATACAAAAAAAAAGTGATCAAATGTCCCCAAAGGTCTCTTATCAACTTATGGGGACACAATCTGGAAAAAAAAAAATTAATAGAAAAGTTTTAAAAAATGTACATAGAATATTTTCAAAAAATAAATAAAATAATACGCCAACAAAACACCGATATTAAAGGTTATAGCCCCACCCCCGACGACACCATCTAAAATAAAAATTACTGTAATGGAGAGGAAAAACTATTTTATAAAGTTTTTCAGTGGCACTTTGTGTTATTAAATTAAAAAAAAAAGAAAAGTGAAAACCAGACAAGATTTCCCTCCTATATTATTTATATTTTCCCGGATATAAAAAAAAAATTAAAACACATACAAAAATGAATACAACATAAAAATAAAGCCCTATGTGTCCCCGAGAAAAGACGCAGAAATTAGTTGAATGAGACATACCGGAAAAATGTTACCGCCCTCAAAACCGCACATACAAATAAGAACCCTAAAATGTGTCTGGTCCTGGACTACAAATTGGCCCGGTACTGAAGTGGTTAATAAAAATATTTTTTCTATTTTCTAAAACATATATATATTTTATTTATTCCTCTCTAAATTATTGATGTATTAATACATGACTAATTAATTCCTCTATATTTGGCCTGCACAGTCTGTCCCATTTTAGCCATAGAGATATTTTGCTGCCCAATCAACATGGCCACTGAGCAGCTCTATTTAATTATCTGGGAATTTGCCAACTCCAAAGTGGCCCATGACCAATCTGTTAAGGAATATTTGTTCCTTATTTATCCCAACCTGGTCCTGGAGCTGCCAGATGTTTAAAAAAAAAAAAAAAAAAAAAAGCAAAAAAACCCCCCAACTCTATAGATCTTTTGTTTTATTGTGGCGGTGATGCGGGTCCTGTCAGAAATTGTTTCATTGTTTCATTGTTTGAAATCATTCATTTTAAAATTTGTTTTGTTTTTTTTTCAGCCAAAGATGAACACAAAACTGAAGAAGATAATCTAAGCAAAGCACAAAGCAGGTACGTTTTAATGTTATTCCTTGTTAAAATTAATTTCCAGTTCTCTTTCCAAGTAATAAAAATTAATAAGTTGAGTTTGTAAAGTATTATGGAAAAACTGCAAAATTCTAATAATCTGGAAAATTCTGATGCTTAATGACTGATGTCAAATTGTTAATTTTCCAGATTGTTGTAATTATTAAACCCTGACAATCCAATAGCCCAGTGTCTAGCAGTTCCAGAAATGCTGGATTTACAAAGTTACTGTATGTCTATAATGCCAGTATATGAAATAAACCAGTCTAAGGCATCATTGCCATCAGGGCAACAGTATATGGTATAGTCAAGTGCTCAAACTTTGGAAAAGGGCCAAGCTAACCTGTCGGTTGCCATCCATCAGTATGGGCACAATATGGTTTATAAGTGGTGTAGGGCATTTGACTGTATGGGGTCCGGTTATTTTGAGTCATGGCTATTTTGTCTCATTTTTTAATATAATTGAATTCGTGAACTGTAAGAAAAAAAAATGGCAGAACTCTGATAGAAATGGTATGTAGGAATACATAGATTTACCTAAAAATCTGGCATAATGTCCCACGTCTGTGGTTGCAGTAGACCAAAAACCACGATTGCAGCGTTTTTAAGTCCAGCATGTCAATCCAGTGGTCTGATGCCATGTCTCATTTGAGTCTATTCCGTTGCAGCTAGCCACGCGGTATACTGATGCAGTGCACCGGCATTCCGCTCTGGATTAGGCCCGAATTAATGGGCCTAATCAGGAGGGAATCTTGCGGTGCGGGCACTGTGGCTGAGTTACCCGCAGAATCCGCGGGAAGAAGGGGCATGTCGCTTCTTTTTTCCGCTACTAGCTAGTGGAAAAAAGAAGCAAGCAGCTCCCATTGAAGTCAATGGGAGCCCTTTTCAGCAGTAGATTTTGAGGCGGATTCCGCATCAAAATCCGCTGCCAAAAACTCTGTGTGAATAAGCCCTCAGTGTGTCTGGCTCTGGCAAAAGACAAATGGCCAAACACAATAAATGATATATGTGAACACCTTACAAGTTGGCCTTCCTAAAGCCAGCATCCTAAGTATTCTTCTTGCGTTAAAATATCATAAACTAACACTTTTTGCAACAAAAATAATTACTGTTTTAGAAAACTTACACCTCTATCCCCTAAAATAAAGTCTTCTTTATGAACACAAGTCTGGTGTGAAGGGTAGACAGATTTTGTTATTCATATATATGGGATTCGTCCCTTCTTGTTGATTATGGGAAGGCGTAAAGAGGACCTCTCACCAGGTCTGAAAAACCCAGTCATATAAATCTGATCATCGATCTCACCCTGAGCATTTTGGTGTTTGTTTATCCAAATCTGTTCAGCCATTCCACAGATATAAGCCCTTGTACTTTTAATGTAAATTATTGTATACTAACCATGTGGGTGATAACACTGTGTGACGTATGGTACATACACACCCTACCACCAGAAAAACAGTGTTACCACCCTCTTGGCTAGCAGACCTTGGCTTATATCTTTGTATATCTGAACCTGTTCACCAATTCCAAACACTAAAATGCTCAGGATGACTGTATCTATCAGATAATATATGTCATTGACTTTTCTGACCTGGTGATCGCTCCTTTAAAAGTAAAGTATTTTAACTTGAGTGACGCAGCATCCATAGGCACCTATTAGATCTACAGCAGTTCAATGTAGCGCTGCCTTGTGACCAGGAGGGTGCAGGGGCCGGTGAGCATGTAACCTAGGTTCCGGGTGACAACAAGCCTCTCTGCCTTAGTCAGATTATTGGCAGGGTTTTGCCTATTTCATAACTGTACTACCTACATAATAGGTGATAAATAAATTGATGGAATTGGAAAGCAAAACCCCAAAATGCTCAGGGTGCCAGCACCGATCAGTTGACTAATGTAGGACCCCCATTCTTGTGATCAGTGTGGGTCTCAGTAGATAGGTGATAAGTTTTGAGTCTAGGAAACCCCTTCAAGATAAAAGGCTAGGGCAGTACACTGATTTATTTTTTACTAGTAGAATACCCGCGGCTTCGCTCGTGGAAAATATGTTAAATTATTGGTTATGCTAAAGTAAATTTTCAGTGTCACACTAAAATTGACATTTTGAGAGCACTACAGTAAATCATTTTTTCTACTTAAAATTTTTATTATTTTGGCATTTTACTAATTTGTCGTAAAATTGATTTGAACAACTTTTTTTTTTCATTTCAACATGTTTATTGATTATATATATTCAATACATATTATGTAGTATAAACTATTACAACTATTTTTTGAAGTATTTTTTTTAATCAAAATTTAAAATGTATGCCCCTTACACGAGCATATAAAACATTTACAGCAGAGGTGTAACTACCGGGGTAGCGGCTGCCACAGGGCCCAGGACATTAGGGGGGCCTGGAGACAGCTTCTATCCCTGCGTTTTTTTGGGTTTTTTGATAGGCCGTTACTAGCTGGAGTTACTCCCGACAGTAACAGGCCCTATTTACTTACCGATCCTGGCAGCGGCCACTATAGGACATAATACTGTGTGCAGGGGCCACTATGGGGTATAATACTGTGTGCAGGGGCCACTATGGGGTATAATACTGTGTGCAGGGGCCACTATGGGGTATAATACTGTGTGCAGGGGCCACTATGGGGTATAACAGTGTGCGCAGAAATGTTGGCAGGTCGGTCAGGGTCTTCAGTGTCGTGTAATTTATAAGTAGTGTGTGTGTGTGCGTGCGTGCGTGCGAACCATGTGTATGTATGTGGGTGTGCATGCACATGTGTAGTACGTATGTGTGCAAGCTTGTGATCCATGTGTACGTATGTGGATGTGCATGCACGTGTAGTCTGTCAATATGTGTGTGATCCGTGTGTATGTATACGTGTGTGGTCAGTGTATATGTATGCGTGTGTGTGCACGTGCGTGTATGTATTTGCGTGTGCACACGTGTTATCCATGTGTATGTATGCGTGTGTGCATACATGTGTGTGGTCCGTGTATATGTATGCCTGTATGTGCGCGTGTGATCCATGTGTTTCTGCGTGCACAGAGTAAGTGTCCATGTGTGCGGTAGTTATCGGTGTGTGTAGTGTGCATCCATCTGAGTGTCTTTGCATGCATTTGTGGTCCGTGCATGTGTGTGTGGTATTTGTGGGGTGGTGTTAGTGTTGTGTGTGTCTACAGTGGTCTGGTATTTGTGTGGTGTGTTGTGACATTTGTGGGTTGGTGTATGTGTGATGTCTGTGTGATGTTTATATGGTGTTTGTAAAATGTTTGTGTGATGGTACGGCCCCTTTAGCAGCGACTCTTTGGCGCCGTCACTATAATCCGTCCCTGTCAGTCACAACTGTTGTTTTCCCCTCAGCACTTTCACTTTCCCCCATTATATGCATAGGGCCTAAATTTAGGGCCCCCAATCTCATGACGGGAGGACACTAGAGAGATGTAACGTGCGCAGTATTCTGCTCCTGTGGGTGGAGAGGGGGCGTGACAAATTTCACCCAAATCATGCGAGAACTGTGGATTTGTATAGAGCAGACTACTACAGAATTTGAGTTTTATATATATAGATTTTTTTGCCCTACAAATTGGCTCCTAGTCATACATGTTCATATCCTCTTAGCAGAGAATTGAAAGATAAAACTTACAAAATCTCTCAGGCCTGACTTTATGTACAAAATGCTTCTTCTTACTATAGGGTTAAGTTGCAGGACTGTACAGGTTGAGCCAATGTTCTATTAATCAGGGTTGCTGGGTCAGTGGACTTGAAGGGATATATTTTTTCCACCAGGAGATCTTGTTTGCTGACAGCTCTTCTTCCCACTCACAGCTTTGAAGAGACCGTTGGATTTTTTGGAGCCAAGCCAAAGGCCGGTGAGAAGGAAATCAGCCCCAATTCCTTCTTTGTGGTGTGGTATGAATTCTGCAGTGACTTCAAGGCCGTGTGGAAACGAGAGAGCCAAGCTTTCTCCACAGAAAGGTACGTTTCCAATCAAGGCCCTTCCTTGCATTACTCAGCATCTGGGCCGCCCAAATTACACTCGCTCGTTCCACAGGCGCCTTTGTTTTCTTTTCGGATCAAATGGACATCAAGGGAAGGTGATTTCCCCCCCAGGGCTCCAGAGGGAACCCGCCAGCGGCCGCCTGTCCTCACGAAAAGATAAACACGCCAGATCCGATAAGTTACACTTTTCTTTACCGCTTCCAATTACTTGCTAGTAAAATGAAAGGAGACCTCTACTAATTTGGAACAGATTCCTCCGCCTTCTCTGCTGCTTTTTCCCCTCTTATCTTTTTTTTTTTTTTCATTTTCTCTGGTGTCTGACTTAAAATGAAGCTGATGTTGGCTCCAACAGCCAAACACCACAAATCCCTGTCTTTCTGAATGGACAGAACATGCCGGATGTTTGTTTTCAGTAGTAGCAGGTCAAGGTGTGATGACTGTATAGGCAACTTGGGATATGTCATTCTGCGGTCTGATGTGAGCAGGCTTGAGCTCAGGCTTTACCGCTATACTATGTGCAGTGTGGAAGTGCTGCGCTATAAATGCTGGGTACTTCCAAAATAGATGCGGCCAATTACGACCGTTATTATTCACGTATCTGTATGAAATGCATAAGTATAATGTAACACACCACTCAAGTGAAGAAAATAAAATGCACGGAGTAGACACTTAAGGCTGGATTACACCAGCACTCCCTGAACCCACTCAATTTTTTTTATTGGCGGACACCATTATAGTCTATGGGATCCGTGGGATTTATTTGGTAACCACTTTTTTAAGCAGATTGGGTTTCTATTTTTGGGTTCCCAAGCAGACCCAAAGAATGCAACCCAATTGCTAGTGTGAACCTAGTGTAAGACTTTAGGGGTGCATACACATTAGATGAAATGGATGATTTAGACCATAGTGAATGTCCGTTGTATGTAATGTAACCACAACCGATTGTTGTAACTGATAAAGAAAGCAAACCGTTTTTTGCAAACAGGCAGTTGACCTTTCATCCACAAATTGTCTTTCCCCCAAAGAACTGAAGATGTAGGAACCAGGTTGAACAACTGTAAGGGAGTCTTCACACGGAGTTACGGTGCACTCATTCTGATCGTAAAAACACGTTCAGAATGAGCGCATAAAAAGCAGCTCCCATTGACTTGAATGGGAGCCGGCATACGTGCGCTACCCATTGAAATCAACGGGAGGCTTTTTTTCCTATTGCTTTCAATGTGATATACGCGTAATACATTGAAAGCAATAGGGAAAAAAGCCTCCCATTGATTGGGGAGCGCACGTATGCCGGCTCCCATTCAATTCAATGGGAGCTGCTTTTTACACGCTCATTCTGAACGTGTTTTTACGATCAGAATGAGCGCACCATAACTCTGTGTGAAGGTTCCTTAATGGCCAATATGGACAAAATGTTTATGGCTGCGTTGAAGAAACAACAGTTACACAACAATTTCTTATTTAATGGTGGTTTTGTTTAACCATCAGTCTTCTATCCAACATGTACATCCACTTTAACCCTTTAAAGAACACCTTTCACCACCTCTGCCAAGTATAGTTAAGTTATTAGGCACTGTTCCACTGATTTTGGCGCAGTGAGGATTTTTTTTCTCTAGCCCCCACCATTCCTGAGCAATCGATACTGTTAGTTTTGGTGCCTGATATACTATTTTGTCTCAGTGTTCATTGACCTCAATGTACCAGGCAGGACCTGAATGGCTGGATGACAGTCAGAATACACTAAAATACATCAGTAACACAGTGTATTCTATCAAGTATCAGAAGGCCACGTTATCTAGTCCCTTAATGGGATTTAAAAATAAATGTTATAAAATGTTTTTTTTTTATCACAAAATACACTTCATATATAATAACAAACAATAAAAATGTTTAGTATTGTTGTGTTCATAATGACTAATACTAGTAAAATAGTGAAGTATTTATCCCACATAGTGAATGTAGTAAAGGATAAAGCTAAAAATCCATGCCAGAAATGCTAGTACTTTGTCATCTCGCAGCACAAAAAGATGGACCAAATTGTATAGTATCAATATAAAGTATAGCTTGTCTTCTACAACAACAACAAAAAAATAATAATAATTTGGCTCCCTTGATGCAAAAATTAAAAAGTTTTATAGTAAAATATTGTGCAAAATGAGTTAGTCAATAAGTCATAGCAATCTCAAAAAGGTGGCATTAAAAATACAACATATCCTGCAAAATACAAGCTCTTTCTGAATTTTGTCAAGAAAACCCATAGAGGTGGTCCTAGGAATTTATTTATGGCTTATCCATCTGCTTCTGCACACTGTATAGTACAGGGAACAAATACACCCCTGAATGATGATCTGTGTGGGGGAAGGGGGAACAGCTGTCGCCTTCCTTCCACTAATCAGATATTTATGGCCTGTCCTCAGCCATTATTGGTACCCATGACAAAGTCTGAAGCAAAATGTGTCTTTGGCACCCTTAGACACCTTTTCTTAAAGAGAACCTTTCATGTCCTCTAACATTGCGCATGTTATATACCACTGGAAAGTGGACAGTGCACTGGGCGGTGAGGAATGCCCCCTGAGTGTACAATTTTATAGATTTGGCGCCCCTGACCTTCAAGCGATGATGCTGAGCTGGAGGCTGGCCCCTCTTACAATACAGTGATATTGGTACAAAAACTAACCGCACTGTTATCTCAGCAATTAGGGCAGATACCTGGAAAGCTGACCAAATTCAGTGCCCTGTCAGCTTCCAGTGCCATATAACATGCATAATGGTAGAGGACATGAAAGGTCCTCTTTTAAGTTTTGGAAATGTCTAATGTTTAAGAACTTAGAACCCTCCTTTTCAGTTTTTAGTTTGGACGTCTCCAAAGTTCTCCGAGCTCATGAACACTTCTGACAAAATTCAGAGTTTCACATTAAATTCTTAGTGTCTATAAGCCCTAAGCTTGCCCCTTTCCCATGTCAGGGTCACCTACACAACATTAAAGGTAATTGGGCTGTTTTTGCCCTCTATACCCACAAAGTCACTGAGTTGCTTTGGAAAACCTTGCCATTCTATAAACCGCCACTGTTTAACACCTAGGTGGCCACCCTCCAGCGTCCTGACCATGTATTAGTTATATCATTATATGGGGCTAATAAAAAGTGTGCTGATTTCTGCACGCTGTTCTCTCCCCTGTCCCCATGTCTCGTTCCTTTAATGTTGTCTGAATGTCTTGTTCCACCATAAACTTGGGAGCTGAGCAGCATGGGGCTCCGTGGCATTTATTTTATGGACTTGAATAAATCAATTAAGAGATTTAAGCAGTGTAACTCAGTGCGGTGGGAAAAGGCTAACCAGATGCACGCAATACTTTGGAGTTGAAGCTGCAGCCTCCTGTGGGACATGTAAAGCTTCAGCAGGGGAGCTGGGGCTGGTTTTTAACTGGCAACACACTTAATGCAGACATTGCCAGATGATTTTGCATAACACATCTACTTCTTGTCTACACTGTATTTTTTTGATCATTTCCTTTTTGTTTCACATTTTAATATTTTAATTAACATTTATTACTGTACCATTTTAATTATTTACTGTACTTGGCTTTAAATAATAAGAAAAAAAAATCTTGTCAAGAAGACTGTAAAGGTGTTAACCTATGAGAAACACTTCTTACATTATCATATAGTGGTAATGGTCTACCAGCACCAAAGTCTCTTCTACGCCACCCATATGCTGTTGTAGGGCTGGTTCGTGGCATAGTAAATAGACCTTACGGCTGAGAACAACAACTTTTATTCCATGTACAAATGAGCTTTTCAGTGCAAGGCCACCCCTGCCAAGCATTTTATTTTATGTTCCCCACCCAGCACAACCCCCAAAAAGAGGGATACTGACATGTAACCTGGACATGAATTTGCAGTGACCACAAAGTAATATGATGCGCACATGACCACCGCTCCTTTCCAGCTTCTCTGGAATCCGCGGTTCAGGTTCTTGTGTTCTGATTATGGGGTTTTTAGGATAGGTAATGAAAGAATTTATTCGACTTGCCTTTTGGTGATCCAAACATGACCATCCCATTTTATACGGTATTACAGGATGACACCTAATACCTTACTGGATTGCATATTTCTGCATGTCAATTTCTGCAATAATTCAAAGTTGGCAATACTACGTAGGGAATTGGAAAACTAAAAATAATGATAGAAATAAATGTTATTGGTCAGACATAACAAAAATCTTCCACTGATAAATTCCCTTGTCCTGGCAAATTCACCGTGTGTTATTAAGGTAGTAGTTAAGGGATAAAACTTAAAGGGGTTGTCCCATCACAAGGATCCTATCTATACTGCTTGTTAATGTGGATGTAAGACTTTTCCTAAATACATTGCTTCAGCAGAACTGCTTTGTTTGTCCACTATCTTACTTTATTCAATTCATTGTTGACACAGCCCTGACTTAGCTGCTCATGAGTCAAGTGATGTATCTGCTGCTCTCAGGGGGGAGGGAGGAGGGGCTAAGTGCACGGGAGCGAGCCTGTGTATCTAGCTATTCCTGTGTCTCCACCACGTGACCTAGCTTCCTGTTAGCAGATAGGGGAGAGGAGCTGTTTCATTTCTTCTGTTCTCCCAGTTATCAGGCTAGCTAATTCAGTTGTGTTCATTATGGCAGAGACAGGCAGTCTCTGTATATAACACAGAATGGAGTTGCTGCTGCCTGTACTTCATAGTCCAATATGGGTGGGCGGGGCTACATGTGAATTTGGGGGCGGAGCTAAACGACAGGTTGCATGTGAAACCCCGCCCACCAAATGATGCAAGAAACCAGGAAGAAAGAAGATTTTACAGCAGTAAAGACTGATGAGTATGTGAGGTGGGAATACCCCTTTAACATTTTGCTTCAACTTCAATAAAATATCCTAAAATTTACATGAACTAGTAAAATAAATACACTGCCTGGCCAAAAAAAAGTCGCGTTGTGCAACAAGGTACCGCCCCCCCCCCCCCCTGATATAATTATGAACTGTTCATGACAGGAATTTGCATATATTCTAGAATATATATAATTGAGCTGTAGCCTGTCAAGTGCAGATCATAATTAAAGGTGTGAAGCGATGTCTACCAACGGAAGAGCTACCAGAGGAAGAGATGTTAGTGCCTTCCAGAAGGGGCAAGACATTGGATTGCATCAGGCCAACAAATCGACCAAGGAGATAGCCGAAGTAACTGATATCGGACAGAGAACTGTTCAGCGTATCATACGAGCATGGCAAGATGGTGGAGAACCCCCCTCCAACCGTGGAAAGTGTGGGCATAAGACTATACTCGAAACTTGAGGTCGTAGGTCCCTAAAGCGACTGGTAAAGAATAACCACGGAAAACCACCTTTGAGCTGACACAAATGTTCAACTCGATGGAGAGATACATTTTGGAGCGAACAATTGCGACGAGAACGCAAAGGAATGGGTCTCAACAGTTGTGTCGCCACACGAAAGCCATTGGTGACAGACCAACAGACATCGGCACCTGTCATTTGCAAGAGACTACAAGGATTGGACCCTAGAGCAGTGGAGAAAGGTCATGTGGTCAGATGAATCATGTTTCACATTGTTCCAGAGTGATGGTCGTGTCCGGGTGTGACGAGAAGCACATGAAACACTGGAATGTGCTGGAAAGGAACCTGCGCTGTCACTCACCACCCCCAACGAATCTGCGTAATCTGGGCTCCCTGATACTCGAAAATTGGATCAAAATCCCTGAGTCTACACTACAGAACATTATAGACTCCATGCCGAGACGGATGTGTGCTGTAATTCATACTCATGGTGGCCCAATTAAATATTCACACTCGCGGGTTTTTTTTTTTGGCCAGGCAGTGTATATTACACTGTACCTATCAAAATTCTCATACTCAGGTGGGTATCTATGTTCTTATAAGGGTTAACTGTGCTGCTGTATTACCAATACTCAGTGGGGTCCTTAACCAGAGAGTGTAGACCAGAGACTACATGACACCGCTATAAATCATGGACATGCTAAATCTACTATCGGTTATTACCATATTATACCTATCCGTCGAAACCTGATGAATAGAATTTAGGAAACTCAAAAGGGTCTGATAATGGGACACAAAGCTGCTGGATGTGTTGCCCATTGTACATTGGTCCTGGGTTTGGTATAGTCTGAGGATCACCCCTTAGGCGTAGCCCTCATCAGAACGTAGACGCCCTGCCTAAGTATAGGTGGTTAAACAGCTGACTTATATTGGGGTGCTATTTATTTTACTAGTTCATGTACATTTTATGAATGTTTTATTGAAGTTGGAGTAAAAGTTAAGTTTTATCCTTTATCTCCTCCTTTAGTATCACGCACTGAATTGTACAGATGTAACAAGGATGGCACAAGTATTCCTAGCAGATGTTTAGCAACATGTAGCTTTACAGGGTTGGTAACTGTCTAGGCAGACACAAACTCCTACAAATGGCGGTCTGTATTCTGCTGGAGGAGTGTTCCCCTTGTTCCCCAGAATGTTCTACTTGTCCCCTAAAGTGTAACGTAATAGTTGTTGGATTGCCGAGTTCTGTCTGCCAGTCCAATATGTATACTGCACTTCTGTACATATCTCACGTGTATACAGTTGTGATCAGTCGGATATCTAGTGACGGCTATTGCCCAGTGTTCACTGGATTATTCTATGCAATTTTTAATCTGTCAACCAGTAAGTACCTATAGCGCTTACTATAGTGTACAGTTATTGCATGTCCATACTGCTGGGTATTCTCTAATTCCCAATATTTTCTACATTCCTCATCCTAGATTCAGATCTCTTTACTACAGGTTATTGAACAATTCATTGTATAATCTTTCTGTGGGTGTTTTAACTTGAATTTTAATAAAAAAATTTATGATTTTTTTTCTTGTAGGCTTCGTGCAGCTCAGGAGTCTGTGAATAAATTGACAGCAGAAAAGAAAGTGGAAACTAAAAAGATTAATCCAGCGGCCAGCCTGGTAAATATTACATTTTACAAAAACGTAGCATTATTGCCTTCAATTCTTGTGCAAGGTGTACAACTTTTTACAAGTTTACAGATTAGAACTAGAGATGAGCGAACACTAAAATGTTCGAGGTTCGAAATTCGATTCGAACAGCCGCTCACTGTTCGAGTGTTCGAACGGGTTTCGAACCCCATTATAGTCTATGGGGAACATATACTCGTTAAGGGGGAAACCCAAATCCGTGTCTGGAGGGTCACCAAGTCCACTATCACACCCCAGGAAATGATACCAACACCCTGGAATGACACTGGGACAGCAGGGGAAGCATGTCTGGGGGCATAAAAGTCACTTTATTTCATGGAAATCCCTGTCAGCTTGCGATTTTCGCAAGCTAACTTTTCCCCATAGAAATGCATTGGCCAGCGCTGATTGGCCAGAGTACGGAATTCGACCAATCAGCGCTGGCTCTGCTGGAGGAGGCGGAGTCTAAGATCACTCCACACCAGTCTCCATTCAGGTCCGACCTTAGACTCCGCCTCCTCCGGCAGAGCCAGCACTGATTGGCCGAAGGCTGGCCAATGCATTCCTATTGGTAGCAGTGCTGAGCCAGTTCTGCTCAACTACACCGTGTGCCGGTCAGCCCATCTGATATAGCAGAGCCGAGTGTGCACACTCGGCTCTGCTACATCAGATGTAGCAGAGCCGAGTGTGCACACCTGGCTCTGCTATATCAGATGGGCTGACCGGCACATCAGATGTAGCAGAGCCGAGTGTGCACACTGCTACATCTGATGCACACATGATGCTACATCTGATGCACACTCGGCTCTGCTACATCTGATGCAGCAGAGCCGAGTGTGCACACTTGGCTCTGCTACATCTGATGTAGCAGAGCCGAGTGTGCATCAGATGTGTAGTTGAGCAGAACTGGCTCAGCACTGCTAAGTCTCTGCATTCGCATAGGAATGCATTGGCCAGCCTTCGACCAATCAGCGCTGACTCTGCCGGAGGAGGCGGAGTCTAAGGTCGGACCTGAATGGAGACTGGTGTGGAGCAATCTTAGACTCCGCCTCCTCCAGCAGAGCCAGCGCTGATTGGTCGAATTCCGTACTCTGGCCAATCAGCGCTGGGCAATGCATTCTATTAGCCCAATGAAGTAGAGCTGAATGTGTGTGCTTAGCACACACATTCAGCTCTACTTCATCGGGCTAATAGAATGCATTGGCCAATCAGCGCTGGCCAATGCATTTTATTAGCGTGAGCTGAGTTTGCACAGGGGTTCTAGTGCACCCTTGGCTCTGCTACATGATGTAGCACACACATTCAGCTCTACTTCATCGGGCTAATAGAATGCATTGGCCAGCGCTGATTGGCCAGAGTACGGAATTCGACCAATCAGCGCTGGCTCTGCTGGAGGAGGCGGAGTCTAAGATCGCTCCACACCAGTGACATAAACTGTGCACACTCGGCTCTGCTGCATCAGATGTAGCAGAGCCGAGTGTGCATCAGATGTGTAGTTGAGCAGAACTGGCTCAGCACTGCTAAGTCTCTGCATTCGCATAGGAATGCATTGGCCAGCCTTCGGCCAATCAGCGCTGGCTCTGCCGGAGGAGGCGGAGTCTAAGGTCGGACCTGAATGGAGACTGGTGTGGAGCGATCTTAGACTCCGCCTCCTCCAGCAGAGCCAGTACAGAGTTCCGTACTCTGGCCAATCAGCGCTGTCCAATGCATTCCTATTGGAAAAAGTTTGTCACAAAAATCACAATTACACACTCGATAGAGCCCCAAAAAGTTATTTTTAATAACATTCCTACCTAAATAAAGGTTATCCCTAGCTATCCCTTCCTGTAAAGCTATCCCTGTCTCATAGTCACAAAGTTCACATTCTCATATGACCCGGATTTGAAATCCACTATTCGTCTAAAATGGAGGTCACCTGATTTCGGCAGCCAATGACTTTTTCCGATCTTTTTCGATGCCTCCGGTGTCGTAGTTCCTGTCCCACCTCCCCTGCGCTGTTATTGGTGCAAAAAAAGCACCAGGGAAGGTGGGAGGGGAATCGAATTTTTTTGGAGTTTGCCACGTGATGTTCGATTCGAATCGAACACATCGAACAGCCTCATATCCGATCGAACATGTGTTCGATAGAACACTGTTCGCTCATCTCTAATTAGAACACAAGTCTAGTTCACATCTGCGTTCAGTATTCCGTTCGGGGAGTCCACTTGGGGACCCTCCAAACAGAATGCAGAACGCATTGACTACTGGTGAGGTTATATAAGCACATGGATCCCACAGACTATAATGGGGTCCGTGCGTTTTCTGCGCGGTGTCCACATGAGTCATGCGGAGAAAAAAGTACTTCATGAACTATTTTTCTCTCCGCATGACTTGTGCGGACACCGCACAGAAAATAAAATTATAGTCTATGGGGTACGTGTGCTTTCATACGCTCACCGCTTGTCAATGCGTTTGGTATTCTGTTCGGGGGTTCCCAAGTGGACTCCCTGAATGGAATACCAAACACAGATGTGAACCAGGCCTAAGGCTGTTAGGAGCATCTGTCCCAGATTCTGCCAAAAGTATAAAATGACATACATGTTGACCGAACCTGACCTTTCCCTTTATAGTCAATGAGCCTCATCAGGCGTTCGTGGTGTCTGTCATGTGGTAGAACTGGCACTGCCATTATTTTACTGTTCTTGAAATAAGCATACAGATGTGAACCCAACTTTTCTGGTCGGCTTATATTGTAGCTTCAATTTATTCACTTGAGTATCATGTGCAAAACTAGAAACAGCCCATGGACAAACATAATGCTTCTTCTGCCCCAAAAAAGACCCAATATTCTAAGCCAGGACAATGCCTTTAATGTTACTATATTGTAGACACCACCTATATGCATTCCATTAAATTGGTAGTAAGCAAATTATAGAGGTGTCAAATATTTATATTAACCAATGACCTCATAATCTGTATTGATAGGTTTCATTCTATACCTTTTATATGGATTGTTCCTCTGATTTTCTGAGAACTACAAATTCTATAGTTTACCACAAAGGATGCTTATGTAACATTCTAGGATAGGAAATGATTGATATATTTTTAGTAAATGTGGTGAGAAGTGGGGGGCTGGCAAGCTTGTGTCCCGAGTGTTATAGGGGAGCCAATAAGCCCTACTGCTGCTCTAACTAAACATTGGCCTGGGTGATGGAAACCCTAGCTATAGCTACTGCGCTGGCACCTGTCCGTTCCAGACATTTGACTGCACCATCCAAACATCTATCTTAAGCCATGACTGGCTATAGATTTCTGTCAAACCACAGTAACTAAAAACATCCTATGGGACCTCCCAGACATACAATGTCCAGAACAATCTGATAGGTCACAACTTGTAATTACCCAAGACCGCAACAATATCTGACCTCATCCCAGGATATACAGTCTATGCCTTTATATGACCAAGGATTAGTTACATTACAATAACACAAATGAGGTTGATGTTATGAGGCTGCTTACTTGAATTGATGCCCCAATCCAGAGGAAATTCCCAGCTTCTAAGTATTGGCTGAAATGTGTCTTCATGCACGGAGAGAATCTGATCCAGCTCGTAGAAAGAGAAAGACGTCATTAGACGGCCTTAACTAGAGATGTCTCTGTGTTATGTCTGGTGCTGCAGCCAGTCTGAAAGGCAAGGATGCGATTAGGAGGTGGCTCGAAACCACTTTCACTGAGGTGCGAGGAACCATGTCAAGTCTGTAACCTATTAGAGAAAGTTGCTCTTGACCAACTCTTTGTAGCCTTCGGTCACAATGACATCTGTCAAGCAGGTGATAACTAAGCTTGAAGGGTTGTATAGTAAATGACATGGGCAAGGTCTTTCCAGTCTTATTATATTATAGCTGACTGTACACGAAACTGCTTCAGATTTTTTTTACTTCGAATTACAGAAAGAAAGACTACGACAGAAAGAAGCGAGTGTCGCCAACAACTGACCTGTGTCAATAAATGCACATCATCTATATACCGCCACTGCAAAGATGCCATGTCAGTACTGAGAGATGACGCCTTCTCCACCGAAGCTAAGACCTCTCCTTTTATATGTAAATAGACATCAGGACCTTATAGGGCCCTTCAGGCGTAGGGGCCTTTATATAGCCGCCAACGTGTATATACCCCAAGTAGGGGAGAAAGAAAAAGCTTTAACCAGGCAAATAGGTTTAGTAAATGAATCTGGACTGTCCCCGATCCTAGATGGACGATTAAACCTATTTGCTACAAATGTTTTATTTCTGTTACTTTTATAGAATGCATATGTATATTCTTGTATAGAATATTTGAAATAAATATATATATATCTATAAATATAAATCTATTTATGTATGTAAGCAGGATAATATCTGTTAATAAATGCTCTCCGTGTGTCCAATATATAGTTGAGTTTTACAGACTTCGCCAGACGACTGCTTTGTAACTGGTTCATCAAGGTCCAGTAGGACATTGCAGCCAAGTATATATTGTATATGTATGTTTTGTTTCTGTCTGTCTTTTACATTCGACCTTCATTGAGCAGCTTCAACCTTGCACTATAGAAATATTATGATTTATGTTGCTTTTATAGTCGCTGTATGCAGGTGTAGTGACGTTTACGGACATGCCATATGGGACAGAGCAGAAGAGATGTGGCACCAATGACGTCGCTCTTCATGGCGTGTAATGTTTCCCCACTACGGTGTACGTTTTACCCTTTGAATGACTTTTTTGGGTTGTCGTTTGGCTTTTTCATAGTTGGAGAAAGACTAACATTGAATATGCATCCAAATTACAAGTCAAAGCAACAGATATGAATTCAATAAAATGTCTTTTAAATTCATTGTAAATTTTTCTGACTTACCTTTTGCAATATATTCTTAGCAAGCCTTAAGCATTATGTACGTACATGACGGTCTCTATAAAGGTGACCTTACATGAGCAGATGTCTACAGACATCTGCTTGTCCATTGATCCCTGCACCAGGACAAAAAGTGGAGCAATGAGTGTATGGAGATAGACAGGCGACTGAAAGGCGTTGTAAGGAGCAGCGATGCGTCAGGATAGTATCTTATTTTATGATTTGTGGTTTTTGGAAAGATTTTCAATAACTGGACAATCCCTTGGAGTTGGGCTCCTTACTTTGTGACCAGTTAGCTAGATGGGGGTACAAGGGAGTAAAATTGGATTTTTCCATAAGGGGTTGCACACACAAACTGCAAAAGGCATTAGCAGCCAATGTGAATAATCCGACCTACTTTGAAAATGTCTGTACCATTCCCTTTGAGCCACAGAATATAATAAGTGGTGTCCTAGGGGAGTTGAGTAAAAATGTCAAACTCTAAGGCTCTATTCACTCTGCGTTCGGATTTCCGTTGTGGGGAGTCCGCTTGGGGAACCCTGAACAGAAGCCTATATGCATTAAAAAGCGATCCTGCGGATCCCATAGACTATAATGGAGCCCGTGTGGTTTCTGCTCGGTTTCTCCACGAAACATGCGGAGAGAAGTCCTACAAGCAAATCTTTTCTCTCTGCATGTTTCATGTGGAAACTACATGGACTCCGTTATAGTCCAGGGGGTCCACGGGTTTCCTGAAGGTAATCGCTTTTTTAAAATGCATATATGTTTCCGTTTGGGGGATCCTTGAACGGAAACCCGAACGCAGATGTGAACCGGGCCTTGCCTTATCTCTTCTGGGTGTCCAGCAGTCCCCTGGCATCCTCTTCATGGCTCTTGAGGTCAACTGTAATCTGTAACATACAATGTATGTATTGGATGGTGGGCACAAGCAATAGCGCCTCTAACTAACCACCGATCTTTTTACAATAGAGGCTAAGATTTTTCCTTTGATAATAGAGAGGTGGACCAACTGATAAAACGGTGGTTCATTTATTGTATAAAAATAAAAAAATAAAAATGTTACAATTAATGGTTGTACAATGATGATGCATTTTGGGGTATAAAAGACCCCTTTTTGAAATGCGGCATACATCTTCAGGTCCACGTCTCACCTCTGGGTCACGTGACTCTGATTGAACTCAGCAATGACCCCAGGGCATGTTCAGTCAGCCAGAGGCTAGAAGAGGATGCCGGCAAAATGCCAGAAACCACAAGGTTGCCCAATAGGAGCGAGGCAAGTTGAATATAACAATCTATTTTTACTCACCTCCACTGGATCTCTACTTCTTTTTTTTCTGGGTCTGGGTGGACCCCAGAGTTTAGTGATGGTGCTTCTAGTTTGTGCCAAATATGTTCAGCTTGAAACAAACCAGAAGTGTGCACTTTACAATTTCATTGATGTTCGCCCATCTCCTCATTCGAAACAAAACTTCTGTTGTTATACTCGAGTCTCTTCAAACTCCAGAGTATAATAAGTGGAGGCCCAAGAGGATCCCTGTTCTCTGATGTCAGGCAGAAGCTTCGTAGGGACTGCTGACAGGGCTTCAGGGGAGTGATGTTGCATAATGATGCCGATGTAACCCCTGAGACCATGACATTGGGTAGAAGCCCCAAAGAGGTGCCGCTATTATACTGTATGGAGGGGCCATTATGAGACATTATACTGTGTGGATGGTCTGCTAAGGTAGATTATACTATGTGAAGGGGCCACTGTGGAACATTACAATGTGTCAAGGGGCCACTAGGGACATTGTATTGTGTTTAGGGGCCACAATAGGATATTATACTGTGTGGAAGCCTCTATGGGACATTATACTATGTGAAGAGGTTACTGTGGATCATTATACTGTGTGGAGGGGCTACTATTACTAGGGACATTATTCTTAAAGGATTTTCCAGGAATTGGATAAACTCTGAGGGGGCTGGGGCAGGAGTAACATTTTAAAAATATATATATTTCGCCATTACTGGTGCTCTGATGTCTGCCACCATGTCTGTGGACCGAGATATGGTGTGTGACCGAATGGACTTTGGTAGCAGACATTGTTTTTTTTTTTTTTTTTTTTTTTTTTTTTATTGTTACACCTGCCCAGGACCCCCTTTCCCCTGGAGATTCTAACTTCAGGGTGAGGGGCACCAAAAGAGCCAGAAGCGACCTTAGTCAGCAGTGTGATCCATAAGGTGTTATCTTCTATTGTAATACAGTCTGTCTTGTCTGTGATGTAAATGAGGTAACTGCTGTAAAGAAAGCCCCCTATAGAATTGGAAAATGTCAGTTTTATGTTACATTTTAGTGGCCAGAATTAAAATATAGATAGTGACATGTAAATCAAAAATTATTAAATATGTTTAACATAAATACCTTGGGGATGTTTTCCATGTTTTTAACTCCTAGTTATCAAAATGCAATATGCACGGGAACATGTCCAGTAATATTTTATTTGTGGATACTGGTTGCATCATCCTAGACCTATATACATGCCTCATGTATAGATCTAGTCATTTACTATCAAGTTGATGAATTTTTAAAAAATATTTTTATAGCATATCCTGAGAAGACGATATACATGAACAACTGGCCTTAAAGCAAGTATATGGTGTTCATTCACATTCCATAAATATACTATAAACCTCCATAGACTGTAAGTGTTGGTCTGTGTGAAGAGTATAAATGGCATTGTACTGGAGATGGTGCCACCAGGCCATGGCACATGTCCCTTAAATACACAGAAAAAGATATGTTTTATGTTCCTTAATTTATATACTTATAGTTTTGCTGGCTGAAAAATAATTT
This sequence comes from Leptodactylus fuscus, assembly GCF_031893055.1. Lineage (NCBI taxonomy): Eukaryota > Metazoa > Chordata > Amphibia > Anura > Leptodactylidae > Leptodactylus > Leptodactylus fuscus. Next base: position 120,228,174 of record NC_134271.1, on the reverse strand, counting down.
ACCTTCATCACATTCAGCCTATTTAGCAACATCTTATCATTCTGACTGTGTTCTTTATTGTTAAGTATTGTATCTTATGCATTATATATTGCATTTTGACCTTTTGCTCCGTTCACCCCTGGATATTTCCACCGTAAAACCTATATATATCATTGAAGAAGATCTCTGTTACAACAGTTATGGTTCCCCTGCTGATAGCTATAATAGATTATGGGCCCTTTATGTCCTGTTTGAAGGTTATGTATCTGACCCTTGGCATTTTGTGACTTTTCCACATAACTTACCTGTGATGCTGAGTATCAGCTATCATCGGGCTGTGCTGGGAGTTACAAGATGTTTCAGGGAAGGGAACTTGATCTTGTGTACACTGCTCTGAGACGCCATTACATCATCATCCAGTGACAGCCCTCAGCCCCCGCCAGTGACTGAGTGGGGACAGAAATATATCAGTCTACAGAATGGAAAACAAATCTAGGTATTTCATTGTGTGGTCGAAAGTGAATTTGTGTAAGAAAAAAAGGTATCTGTCATTTATTTGTTGAAGCAATGGTACATGTAATATAACATTCTGAACTTTCTGTGTCTGAACACAGCAATTGTTTTACTCTGTTCTTTTATATTAAATTTTTTTTCCCACCTTCTTCTAATTCGTTGACATTGACAAATCTACAGTAGTTAAACATGTGGCATGCTATGTGGTCTGCCGCTACTGTATCAGAATCTAGCGGCCATGAAGCTCCTGTGCCACAATGCAAAATAGGGAGCAGACCCCAGGCAGTATATGTACAGTGCCCCTCTCCTCTCTTGGCATCAACGTCAGTGATATACTGGGCATGTGTCACCCCCTTCACTGAAGAAGGCAATGGAGGGGATGGACGGCTTTTACTAGGTAAACCTCAGGACACTTCCCAGCTTGAGCAATACCCAGCAGACGTTTGCCAAGATGTAATAAAACTTCATTATGATGCCACTATAAATGGCCACTTTTAGGCTGATGCCCCACATTACAGAAATGCAGGTTTTTTTTGTTGAAGATTTTGCTGTGGTTTTTTGAGCCAAAACCAGGAGCGGATTGAGCAGAAGGGAGAAATAGAAGAACTTCCTATATATTCCTCATTCTTTTTGGAGCCATTCTTGGCTTTGGCTCAAAAAAACAGCAAAATCTGCAACAAAAAAAGCTGCATTTCTGCAAAGTGAGGCATCAGCCTTACTATTGCTTGGTACTTATGTAGCAGTTTGCTATTTGCAATAGCAGTTTGCTATTTGCAATAGCAGTTTGCTATTTGCAATAGCAGTTTGCTATTTGCAATAGCAGTTTGCTATTTGCAATAGCAGTTTGCTATTGTAAAATATGATGACAGACTCCCTTGAACTTGTGATGCTGGGAATAGATCTAGTACGTGACAGTCACTTGAGCACAGATGATGAGGTCCTTCATATGACACATAGTTTTCATAATTACCAATACTAATTATAATTTTACTATTAGACTAAAGCCTGTCTATGGTTTCATGGGGCAAATTCCAGCACATTGTCGTCCTAGTGAATAGTTGAGTCATGTAAAAATGAGTGTTCCCATTAGTGGTTCTTAAGTTACATACCAAAACCGTATCAAGTTCCCTGTAGCCCCTTGTCCCGACAAAGAACAAGTCTTATTGTTTCTATGCTTTACAATGTAGCACACATCATTCCTAATGATAATATATTAGTGATGTCATGTAATGAAAACTGTAAACCTCACCATATAAGAGTTCGGTTGGATTCTAAGTTTATTACCCTAGACTTAGAATCCAACCATTACACTGGCTATGCAGAGGTTAATTTCATACCAGAAGCCAAAAACATATCATGACCAAAAATGGACCAACTGATTGGTCAAAAATTGTGATTTTTCAGAAGTGAAGACCAAAATATTAAAGGGGTTGTCCAGGAATTACAGCTCTTGGACAGTAGACTGGGGAAGGTGAAACAGGGAAAAAAAACTGTCCTGTCGCTCCCATGTCTCTCACTGCTGTCTGGTCCTGCGGAAGTCCACACTGCCCATAACAGCTGAAGTCAATGCATGGCCTCAGCGGTCATTGGAAAGGACCCGGTACGTCACTCACTTATCTGATGTCATCCTGAGTCCTTTACTGTGACCGCTGAGGCCTCAGTGGTCATGTGTGGCAGCAAGGACTTCCATTGGAACAAGCCCCTGGGCACTGCTAGCCAAGACAGTGGCAGGGTAAGTCGGGAACAGGGGAGTGTTGTTTTTTTAAAATCTTTTAAGAAAGTTGGTGAAATTTGCTGAGAATCTTATATCTGTGGCACGTCACATGTAATACGTATAACATGCACCTGCAAGGCTGCCGAACCCAGGGATCAGATGAGTGTAGCTGAAAGTAATTTTATATTTAATGGCCATGGAATTCAGGAGGGGCAACCTCAGTGTGAAAGAGCAGCAGGCTCCCCCTCTATTCTGGGAGTAAGCACTCACCACCCTCACTATGATGTTGTCCTATTGCTGATAGGATGACTAGTTGCAGCTGTACATGTATTTACAGGCACATGTAAAATTCTACTGCCACCATGGGCCACTTCTAAGTGGCATATATCTGTAAAAGTTGGTGGGATTCCCATATACTTGGCGGTCCTCCTCCTTAAAATACCTAGGTATACATCTGACTGGGTCTTTCTTTGAATTGTATCAGGCGAATTTCCCTCCACTTTATATGCATTTTCAGGCTCTTCTTGTCAAATGGTGTAGTTTTCCTCTGTCCCTCTTCGGCCGCATAGCCGCAGTTAAGATGACTGTGTTGCCCAAACTACTGTATTTGTTTGAGATTCTCCTGATTCCGGTTCCTCTTAAGGACCTTCGGGCATTACAGGGTTCAGCCCTCTGCCTATTTTTGTTTCTTCTCACCTCTGCCAGGTGTTTGATCGCTAAGAACTGGCGTCTGCCGGCCCCTCCATCTCTTGAGGAGTTAAGGCTCCGTTCCCACGGAGTAACGCACTGCACATTCAGACATGTATACACGTGTCAGAGTGTGAGCGCTCAAAACAGATCCCATTCACTTCAATGGGTGCCGGCTTATGGGCGCTACACATTGAAACCAATGGGAGGCTTTTTAGCCCATTGATTTCAATGTGTAGTGCACGTAAAACCGGCACCCATTGAAGTGAATGGGATGTGTTTTGAGCGCTCACACTCTGACACGTGTATACGTGTCTGAATGCACGATGCGTTACTCCATGGGAACGGAGCTTTATACTGCAAGATCAGGAATGCGCAATCTCTGGAATACTTGATGGCTGTGCTCAATAATGAGCAGAAGCATTTTCATACCATCTGGAATCTGTAGGAGGCATTTTGGGCCATCCAGCCTTTGTGATTGCGCTACCCACTGGAACTTCATGTCACCCCTCTGTTGTCTTTTCCCCCCTTGTTTCCTTGTCTTGTCCTTGTCTATTATTTGTCTTTTTTTTTTTCTCTTCACATGGCCTGTTATTAATTTTTCCATAGCGTTGATAATATACTTATGTGGGGGGTTTTTGGGTCGATACTGGCCATTTGGTTCTTTGTTCTTTTATTGAAAAATTCTCTTAAATGAACAATTTAAAAAAAAAAAAAGTTGGTGAGAGATTTTGGTGACTATGGGTTCCCCAGCCCCTGAAATGGCCATATTAAAATCTTTCACTGTAAGTATCTTGCGTATGGCCACTTTTAACATGTCCTCAATCATGAAGATAAAGGGGCAGCAGAGCTGATGGAGTCAAGCACCATGTCTTCTCAGCTGTGATCATCTTTAGGTGTAATGTAGCGACGTGACATGGTAATCTATGTTGCTTCTAAGTGTTGCTGGGTTCCATATTGCACACACATTTAGTTATATGACCAAAATTACCTAGCCCTATAGCAAAGAAAAGGGTTGTATGGTCAAAATCGCCTAGCCCTACAGCACAGAGTAGGGTTGCATGGCCAAAATAACCTAGCCCTATAGCAGAGAGTAGGGTTGTATGGCCAAAGTCACTAAGCCCTTATAGTGCAGGGAAGATTGAGGGAGCAGCACATCATGGCTGCAAAGGAAGTGCAATAGGTTCTGAACTATGGAAACTATCACCATTATGGGGTCACCTGGACAAGGACATAACACAGCGTCCATAAAAGTATTTCTCCTATCAATTTACTAAGGATTTAAGGCTTCAAGGCAACATTGGTTAGATTTTCTGCACATTGTCTGATGCACCATGACATAGGGAAACGCTAACCTTTGAATTTAACCCTTGTGTCTGCGGTGTGACTCCATAGTGCCCGGTGTAGAATTTGACAGTCGTTAACAGATGATGTGAAATCTGTCTAGTTGGACATTTAGAGTCCTCCTAAATATTCCACGAAGGCTGCGTACACTGGTATATTATACACTGCTTCCCCATTATGTTGTGTGCACTTCCCATATATTACATGTGCCTGGCAGAACCGCTAAGAATCTTTTTTTTTTTCCTCAAATCTAGTTCTTATTGTAGAACCAAATACGGTATTTTTATTAGCTATTTTTCAGATGTGTGCTACATGTATATAGTAGGAAATGTCTATATTTTCCTTATTTCAGAATATTCTTTACCATTGTGTATTTTTGTATGGAAAAAAAAAATCTCTAAGTCCTGCTGTGTCTATGCTGGAAATCTGCAGAAATGAAGGAATCAGTATTTAAGTTATTAATAAAGTTTATCTGGAAGTTTTGACATGTCCCAGTCTTGTCATTTCCTCTTTACAACGACGGCTTCATGTGAAAAGGTTAAATGGCTGCTTTTCGTGTGTGTGTGTCTGGGATGTGATGCGTTGCGTCTCTGATGATGTCACTTGAAGAGCTTTGCTGTTCTTTGTAAATTTCCCGTTGACATAACGCTTATATTTTTAACTTGTAAAAGAAAAAAAAAACATCCCAGTATTTATGGTGCACAGATGTAAATATGGCCAGCGTCAGTTTTAATAAAAACCGTCTCATGTGTCTGCCGCTTCATGCTGTTTATTTTTATGAGGTTCTAAATTTCCTCTCCGTAATATACTGCTTCATCACAGAAATGGGACGACTTCTAAGGATTTGGAGGGAAGTTACACACCGTTCAGACCTCTGATGGTTTGAACATTGCAAAATCCCTTTCTTGCAAAGCCATAAGATGTTGTATTTTATTGCCGAGCTCAGACATCATGGGGTCAATCTGTTAAGGAACACTAAAAAGTAATCAAATTGTGACAGAAAAAAGGCCAATAGTCCTCCAATATAATCACATGTGGTGTGTGCGCAAATGATCCCACTATCCAAGCACAGGATTTCCCTTACAAAAACACTCGATTTAATTCACAACCCCCTTTAAGAAACACTCCAAGTAAATCTGATGTTTTTATGTGTTGAGGGGGGCAGTGATCGACACTTTGGTAAATCTCTACTATAGTCCTTGTGCCTTAAGGTGAGTTCACACTGGGTTTTTTGGCCGGATTTTGACGCGACAGCATGTGTCATCAGCCATCTGGGTGGACTCATCATTGTGGAAGAGGAATAGGGTAGGACGGCGCTCACAGGTCCAATAGTTTTTATTAATAAGAAGAATTGCACAACGCAAATAATCACTGCGTTTCGGGCTGGACGCCCTTTCTCAAGTGCGTATCTTGCAGGAAAAAGACCTGTAGATACCAAGGAATTCTATTGGACCTGTGAGCGCCATCCTACCCTATTCCTCTGCTGTTTCCCCGGTTGACACAACCGGTGCCTTTAAGACGTGCTGCTCCCCATACCTGGTATCATATACACACCTGTCACATCCAAACCAGGTGAGAGGCCACCAGGTCTGATACATTCATTACAATTATCTAAAAAGGTGAATAGACTATCTACACTATAATGTGTGCTCGGTGTTTCTCTATATTTTACAATTCATCATTGTGGAAGGCACGATCGATCAACGCAAGTATGCATCTATCCTTGCGGACCATGTTCACCCCTGCATGCGAATTGTTTTTCCTCAGGATGATTGCATCTACCAGCAGGACAATGTGATGTGTCATAAAGCTCAGAGTGTACGTGCGTGGTTTGAGGAGCACCAGGATGAGTTTACCATAACAATCAATCAATCAATCAAAAAAGCTTTATTGGCACGTCCAAATAGATATTTGGCATTGCCAAAGCTAGTAAAAACATACTCCCTTGGCCAGCAAATTCCCCGGACTTAAACCCAGTTGAGAATCTGTGGGACCACCTCGATCGGGTTGTTAGCGCCACAGATGCTCAACCGTGTAACCTAGCGCAGCTGGCCACGGCACTGGAGTCGGCATGGCTCAACATCCCAGTGACATCACATCACAACCTCCCCTCTCTTCCTGCACGTCTCGCAGTGCTCCGCTCTGCCAGAGGTGGTTATTCTGAATTTTGACAGGTGGTCACATTAATGTGACTGGACTGTGTATATATGTGAGCATATCCCTGCGTGTCATAGCATTCCAATATACCAAGCCTTGAAGAAAAAAAAAAATTACATGGGGGGTAATCTCATGAACACAACCCTCTATATGTCAAATTACCGTATATACTCAAGTATAAGCCAACCCGAATATAAGCCGAGGCCCCTAATTTTACCAAAAAAAAACTGCGAAAACTCAGACTCGAGTATAAGCCGAGGGGGAAATGCAGCAGCTACTGGAAAATTTTAAAAATTAAAATGGTCGGTGTTTTTGGGTGCAGTAGATGCTGGGGAAGGGGAGGGGGTGTTTTGGTTGTCTGTCTGCCCCTTCCCTGAGCTTGAGGACTGGGGTTTTTCCTTCCCCCACTTGGAATTCAGTCTGGCTGAATATAGGGTATCTGCAGTGCTCCTATTAACCCCTTCCCGACGGAACAGGAGCACTGCAGATACCCTATATTCAGTAGACCAGGCACTTTCAGACACAGGGAACTTTTATTTTTTTTAAATCATCTTTCTTTTTTTTTTGCACTATTTTATGGGAGATTCTATACATTAATATTGTGGCTGGTCATAGACCCCTCCTAATTAAAAAAAAATATTTTTTTTTGCTGACTCAAGTATAAGCCGAGGGGGGCTTTTTCAGCACAAAAACTGGGGTGAAAAATTCGGCTTATACTCGAGTATATACGGTACATTTACAAATAATCTGATTTAAGTTACCACTTTTGCTATACTGATGCATGGAATGGCTTCCATCATGGCCAGCTAGTCAACTCCATACAGTTTTCCAGTTCTCCATCTATTCTTTTCAGAACATGATGGATCATTGAATACAGCAATGATGGTGACAATGGGACATTACCTGGAAGCATGGAACTTAGTGTGACAATAAGAAGATAACAGGTTCTAGATTCCTCCCCATCCCCAATATTCAGCAGACTGTGGTGGGTTCAGGTCTTTGCTATGTTTTCTGTTTTACAAATGAATATAGTCGTCCTTATTGAAATTAGGAGTGGTTTGCTTTGGAGCTTTATGTGATCCTATGCAATAAAGTATATGTTAAAATTTGATGACCATGGACTTTGTAATATACCGATAAAGTCCACTTGGAACATATATTGTATATAAAAGGTGTGAACTGTACTCTACTTAAAAAGCAACTGAATTAAAGGGCTTTGAAACCAGACACTTGCTCGCCGCCTCCAGGCTCTCTGCCCCTCTGTGGTCCCTCCTCGTGCGGCCGGCGCGCTGGGTAACAAATTTAAAACTCATCAGTGAATAGGAATCAAAGGCACAATAAATTGTAAACTAATCTTATTGTCTGAGCCTGACGTGTTGTTCAGATCAAAGACAAACCAACATCTGGTTGGGCTTGAGAGAGGCCATTAAAATTACTACATCTTGTTCAGAAGCTTTCCCAAATCTGACCTGTACCTAGGGGTATATATGTTCCCTCACATGTTGTATATCCCATAGGCTAGAGTAAGGTCTATAATGTGTTTTAGGGTGCACACTATATAGAACGCTCAGCTTGTTGTATAGTGGCAGCATGCCAGGCTTCTAAAACATGGACAGATATCGATAGGATGGGGCTTTAGGGCTTGTTCACCGTAGAGGTTTCCCTGGCTGTTGCATGCAAAAGAAATAAGGCCAGCAATGGTTTTTAGCTTAGAATATGACAAACTATTTACACAGGTAATTGTTCTTGTTCCTTACAATCCATGCGGGAGGAAAAAGAATTGTTTGTATACAGTTATGGGCCCATTGGACTGTGGATTTTGGAGGAGCCAAGATGGGAAATAAACCTGGCCCATACACATACAATGCTGGATTCAGCTGAAATTATTATGTATGGTGTTGTCCTGACTATTCCCCCAACCTGATGATATTGAAGGAAAGGAGGATTGGACATGCTGAACCATTAGTCCGGGTTCAGATGGAGTTTTTTTGGTCAGGATTTTGATGCGGATTCCTGGTCAAAAAACCGCCTCCCATTGAAATCAATGGGAGCCGGTCATTTCCTTTTTCTGCAAGCAGTTTGTTCCTTCTCGTAGAAAAAATAAGTGACATGTCCTTTCTTCAGGTGGATTGTCAGGAGACATCCGCCTCGCTACACCTCCTTCCCCACTAGGCCCATTCATTTGGGCCTAATCCAGAGCGCAATGCCGGGACTGAATGCTGGTGAACTGCATCGGCATCCAGGCGCATCTAGACGGTTTTTGGTCCGGAATCTAAAGCAGCCTCCACGTCAAATTCTGGACCAAAAAAACCTGTCTGAACCCAGCCTTATTGTTAGGGGTGCTGACCTTCGATTTTCAACTACTGCGCAGTATGGCCATATTTACTTTGTGTGTCAAAGACATTTGTGCTTGCTTACAAGGTCATTGGTATTGATACTAAATTTTTACACATGTTTTTTAACCCCATTAGTCACAAGGGAAATAGGAAGGTTATGCACTGGCATTATTCAACAAGGCCTGTGATGGTAGTCAAGTTCTTCCTCCTGACAACCTTGCTATTCACAATCCTCCAAGTGTAAAACCTTTCTATTTTAATAGCACATTTATACTACCCCAGGGGTGCCCAATACGTCAATCGCGATCTACCTGTCGATTGCAAAGGACGTATGGGTCGATCGCGGGATGCAGGTAGGGATCCCCGGTGTCTGCTTGTTCACAGTGCAGGCTGAGAGTCGACTCTCAGCCTGCGCTGTGAACAAGCACTCCGGACACTTGCAGGCCAGGCAGCAGCAGCTCCGGGGGATGACGCACTCCCCGCTCTTAGGGATGGAGGGGGCCGGGGTGCTGCTTGTTCACAGCGCAGGCTGAGAGTCATCTCCGGACACTGGCAGGCAATGCTGCCTCAGCCTGCCAGTGTCCACGGATAACTCTCAGCTTGCGCTATGAAAAAGCAGACACCGGGGATCCCTGGGCGGCCATAGAACGCCGCTGTCTCCTGCTCTCACGCTCCACACCGACCCCACCCACATACCATGCCCTGCCCACAGGCCGGCCCCGCCCACAAGAAGTGTGTAGTAGATCTATTGCCTTGGTCAGTTTAGGAAGTAGCTCACATGCTGAAGAAGTGTGAGCACCCCTGTACTACCCTATAGCTATAAATAAGGCCTGGAAGGGTAGAGACCATCACATGTCTTGGTCCGCAAGCATTAAAGTTGCCACACAAGCCCAGGGCTATATATAGACTTGGATATCATTCAACCAAAGATCTCTAAAAATGGTCACTCAACAGAAAAAATTTGCACACTAGTCACACAAATGGTTATGGTTGCACGCTACATGACAGAATGTAATTGTAGCCTAACTGTAGTCTCATTGCAACCCAAGAATTACCAAACACAATAGTCCTCAGAAATCCAAACCTACTGGTTTTCAGGCATGTACATATTTCTTAGCTTCAGGTAGGCAGTGAGATGTGTAGCCGTAGCCTTAACCTGTTCTTGGGGTTCTCCAGCACCTCATGCACATTGAAAACTGATGATGTATCCATATGCATCATCTGGGTGCCAGAAACTAGTGGAAGGGAAATGGAAACGTTCTGCTCCTATTCAAGCCCCATCCACTCTATAGCAGTGGTGCTGGGGAACCTTGCAGCATCCAACATATGGAAACAGCCGATATGTACAAGTGTTGGACCCCACAGATAAGATATCTATGGATAAGTGGTCATTATTAAACATACAATAGTGGTCAGTCCTCTTTAAATAGATTAAATTGTTTAATGGATGTTAAAACAAAGCACACAACACACACTACTCCTTTCTTTAAAGCTTGAACCAGGTACAGAAATTTTATTTTATTTGATGCAATTCTGCCTCAATAAGTTGCGAAATTGGTCAAAAGTCACTGGTTAGGCAAATGTGCTCTTCTGCTGTGACCATAGGCAAGATTCATTCGTCATCTCATGCCTAGGTCAATTCGGTTATAAAATTGTTATATACAGACACTTCCATCTCACTGACCCTCCTATGTGCACCACAAACATGTAAGTGTGAATAAATAAGATATATACACATTGTATACATGGAAACGTGCACTCAGGGTTTTTCTTTGTACTCCAAGTAAGAGTGCACTTTGTGCTTTACTGGGGCAGTCCGTCCATCTTTGGTGGGCAGAACGTTTGTTGGGTTACCCTAGGGAGGCTGAAAGTAGCTCTGACACAGAAGGTTATCTGACATCCAAAAACTCTTGTAGCTTGATACACATGAAACTACCATCTGCATGGGTGCAGCCAAGCTGTATGGATGGATCACGTATCAGTTTGTCCAACATGGAGAAGAACCAGTGATGCTAGTCCAGATCTATAGAGATGCAGCGACACTGCTTGACACGTGTTATTCTTTTCTTCTTTGTGGGTGGCTGTAGCTCAGGGCAATGGAGTGTAACCACCATGGTAGTGAATTTTTTAGGTTTGCAGAATGAGCAGGACTGGAAGGATCCTTCCTCCCGACGGATATGGCGGGGAATGTAGAAAGAGTTGCACTGCCCATAGCAGAACCTGTTGAGGATGGTGCGTTTGTTGCATCCTTCCTCGTGGATGGTTTGCTTCAATGGCTGTGTCTTACACCAGTCCCTCTTCAGATACTTTCTTTCAGTAACATGTAGTGCTTCCTGGCTGGACTCCAGCACTTCCTCAGCTACCAGAGCTTGTCCTTTTCCTTTACCTTTGACCTGAGTCCCTGGCCCTGTCTGACTTTGTTCAGAGTCATTGGGCTGCCCTTTGTCAGGAGGAGGAATGGCCCCTTGAGATCCACGAACCTTTTTATTCCCTTCAATGTTTGGTACCAGGAGTCCGAAGAGAAGGAACATGGGTCCCAGTGAATAAACCAAACGGTACATCCTAGAAAAGAGAAAAAAAGGTCTTATATAAACAGGGTGCAACCACAAAAAAAAAAACAACTAAAATGGGGCACAAATTGCACACACTTAAGATTATGCAGCAGGGAACTGGTGGCTGAAATTTGGACCTTTTCTACCCGACAGGTGACATCAGTGATCCATGAAGCTTCTCTAACCTGAATCTTGTTAAAACTAAAACTGTACCATGTTCTCTACAGTAGACTAGTTACTTGATATGTATGCACACGTATTGGCTATTCTGCATTTTCAGCTGCCCAGGCTCACTTTTGAAGGAGTCTACAAAGCTGGACAAAGGCAACAAATGAGGTTCATTACAGTCCAAGTACCAGCTACAAAATGTGTATAGAGTGAACGCCATATTTTGCTCAATTTCTTTTTGAACTGAGGGAAACCTGTAGTAGGGTGCCCTGCAATGCTCCAATTTGGAGAAGATGCACTTAGTATCCTCTTATATTTTTGGACATCTGAGGCTTTTGTGAATTTTTACAAAACCCTAACCCCTTATAGTATGGGGAAACAATCCTCCCACCACTCATGTTATGACACTGCCCTCTCCTCAACCAGGTACATACTTCCAGGTTGATCCCAAAATATAGAAAGTGCCTCTTAGAAAACTGGTGACTGGAATTTGTATCTTTTCTACCCAAAAGGTGACATCTGTGATCCATGAAGCTTGTCTCACTTGAATCTTTCTTTGGCTATCTGAGGCTTTCGTGAATTTTTTACGAAACCCTACCCCCTTATAGTATGGGGAAACAATCCTCCCACTGCTCATCTTATGACACTGGCCTCCGAGAAAAGTGGCTGAGGTAGGTCACGACAGCAGCCACCAATTGGCTAAACAGTATTTCTCTGTGTGTCAATAAGAACTGTGGACACCCGAACAGTGATCGGAGAACGGCAAGGGTATTGTGAGAAGAGAATATATTTTAATATAGATGTATAATATATGAACATAAAATTATATATTTAGTCTACATTTCTTTTAAAAGGGAGTGTCAACCCCTGTAAGGCTAAGGCGCCACGTACTGGGCCACCACAAAAAACTGTGTAAAAGCCCACGTTTCCACCATGGCCAAATCAAGGTATTTATGCCACATGGGGCCCCGGCCTAAAAGAGAATCTTTAGGTATTTAGTTGGATCTTCTAAACTTTCCCCCCTCTCTGAACAGGAGACATTCTAGAACTCGGACTATTGCCCCATGTTTATGTAATTCATGCTTGTCGAAAACTTACTAGAAATGTCTTATTTTGGGAAAAAAAAATTGTGAAACAACTCCTTATCCATCTCCATCGTGACCATATGTTTGGTACAATCAGGACTATTACCAGGACATCTGCACTAGCACCAATAACTTATAATTGGTCTCCCGCATCTTCAGGCTAATAAAGCTAACATGGGTCACTTTAAATACTTCAAGATCACAGAATAGAAAAAAAGGCATCTTGAGATCCATTTATACAATTACACTAAGTCTATAATAGTGCTGCATTTACTCATGAAATTCAGTGCCATATGCAGAATCTGACTCTAGGACTAGGTTTCCTGACTGATCCTTTGTCAAGATATGGCTTCAAAGCGGTTTGTAACGCAGTCTAGATCTTCCAACAACCTTGCTTTAATGTAAATAAGAAAAAGATGGCATACATATCCTTAATGCTCAGATATAGAAAGGAGGAGAGATACTAGGAACATACTGAAATGTGCAAAATGTACAAGAGGAGCTCAGATCACAGACAGGATCATTAGGTGTGGGAGCAATGTACACAGCACTATATGTTCATCCTGGCCACACATGCAGAAGGAGTTCAACTACACCTATAAGGGTTGTCTCATAAACAAGGCTTATTCTCTGTTCACAGAATAAAGGTATGATCAGAGGTGGTCCCCGAGACCCCTTATTTTAAGAGAATCTCTGTGGCTGAACTTGGGAGCATAGAAGAGTGCAGGAACTGGATGAGCTGAGTATTTGTACATCTGGGGTCTGTATAAAGACCTCGGGGGTGGGGTGGGGGGGGGGGTGATAAATGCGATTTACGTACCATTTATGATTCAAATGCCATAACTTGTGGAGGGGCATGAAGCTACTTCGTACCCTACTCTTTAGAATTTTCCCAGTTCTCAGAATTTAGGAAGTACTTCTTCAACAAATAGTGTAGTTTTTCATTGTAGGTCACCATAAAGAAATCCACATTGGAAAGAGATAGCATGGAAATATTACATGGATTGCAAGAACAATTTTGCTGCCCTCTTTCTGTATTTAGTGTGTATCCCTTCTATATCATTCATACACCACAATGTAGAAAGCATGCTTGCAGGGCTACATTTGTGGGAATGGACCAAAAAAGCTGCATCTGTATGCCATTTTGGTGCAAGAGATTGCACGTAGAATGTACAGTGCTGAGCAAGAATGGTGTCATGGATGTGGTTTTACAATTCCCTTTGCCAGTCAGTTGAGAGAGACTCCAAACTGGGCATCTGGACTGCTTGATTTCTACCAGGGCTTCAAATAGATGCCCCAAGTAGTGGAGGTAATTACAAATACTCACTGATGCTAGGGCAACTCAGATACCCCTACCACCTCTGTGATGACACTCCTGGATTTCCTTCTTTACGCTCCATCACACCCTCCAGCAATGACCTTGGCGGTATCTGCTATAGAGGTCACATGACCATATTGAAATATCATTGCTGGAGATCAGGACAGAGACCATCAGGGGGCTGTGAAGCAGTGGACTGCGAGCAATGGAGGGACTGGGAAGCAGTAGTCTGGGAGGAATGGGGGACTGGGAAGCAGTGGTGTGGGAGGAATGGAGGACTGGGAAGCAGTGGTCTGGGAGGAATGGAGGACTGGGAAGCAGTGGTCTGGGAGGAATGGGGGACTGGGAAGCAGTGGTGTGGGAGGAATGGGGGACTGGGAAGCAGTGGTGTGGGAGGAATGGAGGACTGGGAAGCAGTGGTGTGGGAGGAATGGAGGACTGGGAAGCAGTGGTCTGGGAGGAATGGAGGGACTGGGAAGTAGTAGTCTGGGAGGAATGGGGGACTGGGAAGCAGTGGTGTGGGAGGAATGGAGGACTGGGAAGCAGTGGTCTGGGAGGAATGGAGGACTGGGAAGCAGTGGTCTGGGAGGAATGGGGGACTGAGAAGCAGTAGTCTGGGAGGAATGGGGGACTGGGAAGCAGTGGTCTGGGAGGAATGGGGGACTGGGAAGCAGTGGTCTGGGATGAATGGGGGACTGGGAAGCAGTGGTCTGGGAGGAATGGGGGACTAGGAAGCAGTGGTCTGGGAGGAATGGGGGACTGGGAAGCAGTAGTCTGGGAGGAATGGGGGACTGGGAAGCAGTAGTCTGGGAGGAATGGGGGACTGAGAAGCAGTAGTCTTGGAGGAATGGGGGACTGGGAAGCAGCGGTCTGGGAGGAATGGAGGACGGGGAAGCAATGGTCTGGGAGGAATGTATGACTGCATATAATATAACACACAAGTCCTAACTTCCAAGCTCCCTCATTGGTCAAGTAATTTTTTTTTATAGGCTGAACAACAGTTCCCTGTCGTCCCTACCAGCGGCACAATGTGGGGTATTTCGTGCCCCTGTGTGCTGGTAGGACAGGCGGAATTTTAATTAGCCATGTATTAATTTCACATGGCTTGTTCCCTTTAAGAGGGCACAGATACCTCCCCCCTGTGCGTTTTTTTCTGTCCTGTGTAAAGGATCGGACAGGTGGGGAGGACTCTGTGTCCTCCTAAAGAGAAAGAGTAAGAAGAAGTTTCAGGTACTTACCTGCTCAGACCTGTTCAGGTGTCTTCAATGATGCACTCTGCCCCTTTGGACTTCTGTCGGTCCTGCAAAGAGAATAGGTAAGATTAAAGTTACCTATTTTGCCCACCTCCCTCACGCAATCCTACCTCCTGTTCCCCGGCATCCAGTCCTGCTGGGCTTCGGAGCCGTGCGCAGCCAGCCGGCGTGTTCGCGCGGCTCCATGAGGGGAACTTCCGGTTTTCGCGGAACCTTTCCTCTGTGTAGGAGGGTTCCGGCCGGTCGTTTAGAAGTGTAACACCGGCAACTTCCGGTTTTCGGCATTCGCCGCTCCGGGACCACGCGAACAGCAGCGTTGGACACTGGAGGTCCTCAGGAGATTAAGGTACGTGCCAATGTAGTTGGCTCAAAGGGGGAGCGTGACTTGAAGGGCTAGGAGTGTTATGAAGGGCAAAGGAACGGAGCTTTTGACTAAGGCCACGCCCCTTCCGGATATGGGGCTGTAAAAAAGGGGGCAGGTTGCATCCCTCATTGCCTGCTAGTCTAATCCCTAGCTGGTTTCTCCGCTGTGGCTTGTGGTTACCGCTTCAATCTGCATTTATTCTACTGCAAACTCTGCTGAAGGTTGGTAAGTGGCCTGCAGAAGCTGGGTGAGTCTCCTCATATGGTTCCTTGAATGTACTCCTCTGATGTTTCATATTCCATGCTTAGGTATCGCTGAAAGCTAGCTTCTATTTGTCATGTCTTCCTCTTCTACCCCTCCCGGGGATCAAGTAAGACGGAAGAAGTCTTCTAAAAGGAGACACCTGGCTTGCATTGATTGTGACGTTCCACTACCTGATGGTAGGTGCGGTTTTTTCGTCTGCTAATTCTCCCAATGGTGGGAGTATCCTGAATGTCATTGTTTTGCCTTTAGGCTATGACTGGTCACGCTGCCAGCAATGCAGGGGACCTCTGCGGGAGGAACCCGTTACCAGTGATATGGTAGCATGGGTCAAGGAGTACATGGTGAGTACGGTTGCCGCAAAGAGGGGAAGGGTCCCCTCCGGCTTCTAAGTATCCTTGTGTTTTTTGCAGGATGATTCTTTAAAGGATATCCGTACTTCACTGGCTCAGCTCACCAAGAAGCAGCGCGTGGAAAGGCGTTCTGCTTCACTGCCCTCCCTGGAGCGCCTCCAGGTGGAGGAGGTGTCCATATCATCGGACGATCAGTCCTCCTGTACCAGCAGACCAATTTTCCATCGGGAAAAGACTAATAAACTGCTGAAGGCCATCCGGTCGTGGGACCAGGTTGGCGAGGGGGAAGCCTCTGCGTCCACCTCTGGGAAGCGGAGGGTTTTCCAAGTGGACGCCTCCATGGCCAGCCTAATGGAACAAGAATGGAAGCAGCCGGAGAAGGCTTACGTCACCACCAGAGCTTTCAAAGCAGTGTATCCGATTGATCCCTCCCAGCTGGATCGCTGGGGTCCGCCACCCAAGGTGGATTTAGCCATCTCTAAGCTTTCCCGTCGCACTGTCGTGCCCATCGATGACGGGTCAAATCTTCAGGATTTGCTTGATAGAAGAGTGGATTCAACGCTCAAGAAGGCGTATTCGTCTGCTTCAGCCCAGGTGACGGTGGGCATCGCCTCAACGGAAGTAGCTGATAAGCTTCAAGCCCGGCTGGACCGCCTGGAACGGGATATCGACTCCGG
Organism: Leptodactylus fuscus; assembly: GCF_031893055.1. Lineage (NCBI taxonomy): Eukaryota > Metazoa > Chordata > Amphibia > Anura > Leptodactylidae > Leptodactylus > Leptodactylus fuscus. The sequence continues at coordinate 120,211,413 of NC_134271.1, read as the reverse complement.
GGTTAACAGGGACGACATCCTGGCATCCATGGGGGAGATCCGTCTCGCTACGGATTTCCTGAGAGAATCGGCAAGACAGCAGGTGAAGCTGGCTTCCAAGGCCATGGCCCTCAATACCGCCGCCAGGAGGCCCTTGTGGCTCAAACCTTGGCGGGCTGATGTCGCCTCCAAGTTTTCTTTGTGTTCCCTCCCCTTTCAACCTGGGAAGGTTTTCGGCCAAGGGCTGGACGATCTGATGGAGGGATTGGCTGATGGTAGAGGGAGATCACTACCACAAGCAACCAGAGAAAGAAGGCCTCCCCCTTCTAGGGGTCGAGGCTCCACGTCTCAATACAGGCCTCAACAAGGAAGCCAGAGACGCCCCAGATACCGTCCGAAAGGGGCGGGTCGCGGGATCCCCAAGGAGGACCCTAAGAAGAAGGGGTTTTGAGGAGACGCCGCTCTCTGTGACCAGCTCTCCCGTAGGAGGGCGCCTTTCGAATTTCCTTGTGGCATGGCATCTTCACATTCTGGACCCATGGGTCTTTCAAGTTGTTCAGCGAGGATACGCAATAGAGTTCTCCCATCCTCCGGTGGATCGTTTCATCACTACGCGGGTCTTACCAGCCCTACAACAAGACTGCCTGGAGGCTTCCGTCGCAGAATATCTCTTAAAGGGGGCCCTGGAAAGGGTCCCTCCTCCCGAAGTGGGTCAAGGAGTTTATTCACCCGTGTTCTTGGTTCCAAAGTCCACAGGAGGGTGGCGGATGATTATAGATCTTCGGTTCCTCAACCTCTTCATAAAGAAAAAACCTTTCAGGATGGAGTCCATAGACTCAGTAACCAATTTCCTATTGCGCAACGAGGTCATGGTCACCCTGGACCTGAAGGATGCCTACTTACATATCCCCATCTTCCCGCCACACAGGAAATATCTACGTATAGCCGTTCTTATGGCTGGTCACAGAGAGCACCTACAGTTCACTGCTCTGCCATTCGGCATATCGTCAGCTCCGTATGTATTCACCAAGATGGTCGCACCAGTTGCCGCCGCTCTCAGACTTCAAGGCCTCTTCGTGGTTCCCTACCTCGACGACTGGCTTATAAAAGCTCAGTCTACTTCAATTCTCCATCACCACCTCCAGATAGCCATCGCCTTCCTCCAGGAGTTAGGTTGGCTGATCAATTGGGAGACGTCAGAAATAGTGCCATCCACCCGGAAGAAATTCCTAGGGTTTGTTCTGGATTCCCAGAGCATGCAGATTTTCCTATCTCGTCCAAGGCGAGCAAAAATAGAAGCTTCGGTTCGGGGCCTCCTCAGGTCCCGATGGATCACCATTCGCACCGCCATGCGGGTCCTAGGCCTGATGTCTTCTTCAGCCAAGGCGGTCCCTTGGGCTTTATGGCACTTGCGTCCCCTTCAGATGGAAGTGTTGAGAGCCTGGAACGGATCTCCACGGGGACTGCACAGGAAGATCTGCCTTTCTCCCGGTACCCGTCTTTCCCTCAGATGGTGGAGACACCTGAAAGACGGAAGGTCCTCGGTTCAACCTCGTTGGACCCTGTTGACAACAGATGCGTCCCATTCGGGATGGGGAGCCCACCTGGACGGCAGGACTGTCCAGGGTCTGTGGAGGAATCCAGAGGTAGGAACCTCCAACCTGAAGGAGCTAAAAGCAGTGTATCTGGCGCTGAAGTACTTCGCCCCCTTTCTCGAAGGGAAGGCAGTCAAGGTCCGGTCAGACAATATGACGACGGTAATATACTTGAGCAAACAGGGCGGCACCAGGGTTCCAGCCCTACTGAGAGAGGCGAACTTGATCTTCACGTGGGCAGAGAAGAATCTGACCCACCTATCCGCTGTTCACATCAAGGGCTCCCTGAACATAGTAGCGGATCAGTTGAGTCGGGGTATCCCTGTATCAGGAGAATGGTCTCTCAATCAAGACATATTCCATCAGATTGTCCAAACATGGGGCCTTCCGGATGTCGACCTCATGGCAACCCGACTCAACGCCAAGGTGGAAACCTTCTGCTCTCTGTACCAGGAGGACAATGCCTTGGCAGTGGATGCCCTGTCCATCCCATGGAGGTTCAGGCTGATATACATTTTCCCTCCAGTTTCCATCATACCCAAGGTATTGATGAAAATCAGACAGGACCAAGTCTCGGGAATTGCCATAATCCCGTTCTGGCCGAAAAGGACTTGGTTTGCCCAGCTCATGTGGATGAGTCAAGGCAGGTATTGGAGGCTTCCCCCCCTCCCAGATCTGGTGACACAAGGAGAGCTGAGACACCACGATCTGAGGAGATTCAATCTGACAGCCTGGAGGTTGACCAGTCCCTATTAAGGAATAGAGGACTGTCTCAAGGCGTCCTAAGGACTTTAGCCAGCGCCAGAGCCACCTCGACCAATAAGAATTACCGTAGGATCGGTAATATTTTCCAGGCCTGGTGCACGGAACACGAAGTGGACTCCTCCGATCCCCCTGTGAGGGCGATCCTGGATTTCCTGCAGGACGGCCTAGACAGAGGGCTTGCAGCTTCTACCCTGAAGGTACATGTAGCCGCTTTGTCCGCCTATCTGGGGAGGCGGTTGTCTCAGGATCCTTTAGTGAGCACCTTTATCAAAGGGGCAACTAGGCTGAGACCAGCAGTTTCTGCTCCTGTCCACCAATGGGACCTCAGCAAGGTCCTAACGGCACTTTGTGTTGCTCCATTCGAACCTCTGGAGGAGGTGGATCTAAAATGGCTGACCTATAAGGTATCTTTTCTCCTCGCTATCACCTCGGCAAAAAGAGTAGGGGAGCTTCAAGCACTCTCATCGGAAGCTCCTTACATTGCCTTCTTTGAAGACCGTGTTCAGTTGAGATTTCTGCCAGGATTCAGGCCGAAAGTTTCTTCTAGGGCGAATGTGAGTCAGCTCATTTGCTTGCCAACCTTTTTTCCCGTGCCCACTTCCCCTGAGGAGGAGAAGTGGCATACCCTAGATTTAGTCCGGAACCTGCAGATTTACCTTCAGCGCACACGCGCTTTCAGGAGATCTGAGAACTTGTTAATAAATTATGTAGGGGGCCATAAAGGCCGCAAGGCTTCTAAGGTCACCATCTCTCGCTGGGTGAAGGAAGCAATCAAGTTGGCGTTTGTGAGTCAGAACTTACCTCCGCCGACCGTCCTAAGGGCCCATTCGACGCGGGCAGTATCGACCTCTTGGGCAGAGGTCAAGGCTCTCACCTTGGACCAGATTTGTGCAGCAGCATCCTGGTCTTCAGAATTGACCTTTGTGAAGCACTACCGACTTGATCGGTATGGCTCAGAAGCTACTGCCTTCGGGCGTACTGTATTACATTCTGCTTGTGTTTAATCTCCCACCCTTATGGGGATTACTTGCTATTTCCCCACATTGTGCCGCTGGTAGGGACGACAGGGAACAAAGGATTATGTAGATAATCTTGTTTCCCTTAGTCCTAACAGCGGCACAAGGATTCCCCCCCTATTGTTGTTTATTTTGGAATGTATGTATTATTACTTGTTATTTACGCACAGGGGGGAGGTATCTGTGCCCTCTTAAAGGGAACAAGCCATGTGAAATTAATACATGGCTAATTAAAATTCCGCCTGTCCTACCAGCACACAGGGGCACGAAATACCCCACATTGTGCCGCTGTTAGGACTAAGGGAAACAAGATTATCTACATAATCCTTTGATTTAGAACAGCAGATTTGCTGCACACATTTTTGCTACTATGCCATTCATCTAAATAACACTTGCAGAGATACCTGCACATATAGTACTACAGAAATAAGATGTGTGGAAATGATTTGTCAGCTGCAAAAAATTTTCACATGACTGTGCTGATTCTTGCAGTGTTTTTTTTTTTTTTTTCACGGCAGAGTAAGAATCAGTGTGGCATACTTTTTTTTTATTTTTTATCAGGGACCGACTGACCTTCAATCTTAAAAATGGATTCATCAAATAGAGTGTATAAATAGTAGAAAGTAGAGATGAGCGAACACTAAAATGTTCGAGGTTCGAAATTCGATTCGAACAGCCGCTCACTGTTCGAGTGTTTGAATGGGTTTCGAACCCCATTATAGTCTATGGGGAACATATACTCGTTAAGGGGAATCCCAAATCCGTGTCTGGAGGGTCACCAAGTCCACTATGACACCCCAGGAAATGATACCAACACCCTGGAATGACACTGGGACAGCAGGGGAAGCATGTCTGGGGGCATAAAAGTCACTTTATTTCATGGAAATCCCTGTCAGTTTGCGATTTTCGCAAGCTAACTTTTCCCCATAGAAATGCATTGGCCAGTGCTGATTGGCCAGAGTACGGAACTCGACCAATCAGCGCTGGCTCTGCTGGAGGAGGCGGAGTCTAAGATCGCTCCACACCAGTCTCCATTCAGGTCCGACCTTAGACTCCGCCTCCTCCGGCAGAGCCAGCGCTGATTGGCCGAAGGCTGGCCAATGCATTCCTATGCGAAAGCAGAGACTTAGCAGTGCTGAGCCAGTTCTGCTCAACTACACATCTGATGCACACTCGGCACTGCTACATCAGATGTAGCAATCTGATGTAGCAGAGCCGAGGGTGCACTAGAACCCCTGTGCAAACTCAGTTCACGCTAATAGAATGCATTGGCCAGCGCTGATTGGCCAATGCATTGTATTAGCCCGATGAAGTAGAGCTGAATGTGTGTGCTAAGCACACACATTCAGCTTTACTTCATCGGGCTAATAGAATGCATTGGCCAGCGCTGATTGGCCAGAGTACGGAACTCGACCAATCAGCGCTGGCTCTGCTGGAGGAGGCGGAGTCTAAGATCGCTCCACACCAGTCTCCATTCTGGTCCGACCTTAGACTCCGCCTCCTCCAGCAGAGCCAGCGCTGATTGGCCGAATTCCGTACTCTGGCCAATCAGTGCTGGCCAATGCATTGTATTGGCGTGATGAAGCAGTGCTGAATGTGTGTGTTTAGCTCAACTACACCGGTGGAGTAGTTGAGCTAAGCACACAGATTCAGCTCTGCTTCAATCAGCGCTGGCCAATGCATTCTATTAGCTTGATGAAGCAGAGTGTGCACAAGGGTTCAAGCGCACCCTCGGCTCTGATGTAGCAGAGCCGAGGCTGCACAAGGGTTCAAGCGCACCCTCGGCTCTGATGTAGCAGAGCCGAGGCTGCACAAGGGTTCAAGCGCACCCTCGGCTCTGATGTAGCAGAGCCGAGGGTGCACTTGAACCCTTGTGCACACTCTGCTTCATCAAGCTAATAGAATGCATTGGCCAGCGCTGATTGAAGCAGAGCTGAATCTGTGTGCTTAGCTCAACTACTCCACCGGTGTAGTTGAGCTAAACACACACATTCAGCACTGCTTCATCACGCCAATAGAATGCATTGGCCAGCACTGATTGGCCAGAGTACGGAATTCG